>NC_133661.1:6345728-6435728 GCF_037893015.1 Macrotis lagotis
ATGCAGGTGATCTAGACATCATCACTGGGTCAGTAACATCAGTTACAAACACAGGTGGAGAGACAGATAAACAGAAACAAGAGAGATGGGCACAATGTTAAGAAGGAGCCTCATTTTACAACAAGGAAACTGAGGAACAGGGAAGTTCAGGTGTTGCTACAATTGACCCAGATACAAAGCATCAAATTCAAGAAACAAATCCAAATTCTGACATCATAGTCAATATTCTCTTCTCTATTACTGTTTCATCTGGTACAAAACAAGAAAGGTATAGTATTTTCATGCAGAATGTTAAGCTCTGAACTTGGATTCAGGAATTCCTGTGTTCAAATCCGTATACCAGATGCTTTTGGGAGACTGTTTCCTCCTCTATAAAATGGACATTAGCTTTTCCTCTCTTCCCCACCTTTCTAGGGCTGTTGGGAAACTTGAGAGAGGAAATAGACATCCATCTCAATGGACATATGCATCTGCCAGACATGACCGCCACTCTTTGAATGTGCAGCCACCACTCTGAGAGTCAGGCTCTCTCCTGCCCTTAACAAAGTGCTTGTCCATAGTAGGCCTTTTTTAAATGCTTACTGTCCTGACTCATCTCAACTTGCCTGGTGCCAGTTGCAGCTTTGCCCTCAGACATATGCAGGCCTAAACCCTGCCCATTCTGTGTTCTTTTAAGTCCAGTGATGGAGTCATTTTGTACTTGAGGAACTTGTAAATAATTGAACACTTCCCCTTTTCAGCATGGAAGTTGTTTCCATTCTGTATTTGTAAAAGTCTAATTCAGATCCCTTTGAAGTCAGATAAAATCCTGCTAAAATCTATCCACTTGCCCTAGGACTTCACTGGATCTTCGCGAGCCAGCTGTGGACGTGTTTCAGGTTAAGGCCGGGATGAAGAGGCCGTGCCAAGATGAACGACAGGCTTCGCTCTCATTAGCAGATGTGACCCTCCCTTTTACAGGCATTGAGTCGAAGTAGAAATTTCATAGCTCTTGTTCTGCTGTTGGATCGGTGATTGCATTGGAGTGTGAAATAGCAATATGGAAGTGCCCCCCTCACTGATGTCACAAGTCAATCCTTTTGGTACCCCCTAGGATTAAAGGCCTTTGGTGGGGCATCCAGGGGTCAAGTGATGTAGAGATTGTCCCGCCAGCCTTGTGACCGAGTCAGAATGTGAAGAATTCAGATCTTTGGGATTTCCAACTTGCCACCCAGCATCGTACTTTACAAGGCTTCACCATTTGGAGACAGAGGCAGCAGAGTCAAGAAAGTGGGAGTTCTTCAGCCTTGAGAAGAAACCCTGCCCCAAAAATTTATGGGCTGGGTGAATGGACCTGTGCAAGTCACTTAACCTATACCTGCCTCAGTTTCCTCAATGAAAAATGCACCTACTTCCCCAGCAATGTTGTCAGGATAAGATGACATGATATTTGTAAAGTTTCTGAAGACCTTTAAAAAACTATGTAAAAGAGAGCTATCTATTCAATGCTTTATTGTGGTGGACAGAACTCTGGATCTGCATCAAAGAAGAGCTGAAGATGAATCCAGACTCAGATGCTTACTAGCTGTTTGACCCTGGAATGAGTCACTTTACCCTATTGACTTCAGTTCCCCAAGGACAACATGAGAATGATCACCATTCCTGCCTGGGGGAGGGGGGGAGGTGGGGGGTTTGGGAGGATCAGATGAGATCACATTTGTAATAAGTCTTAGTACAGCTGCCCTCATCAGGTGCTTATCAATTTTTATTCCTTCTGTTATCATTAAGGTTGCAGCATGGTGCTTGGATTGTTGACCTTAAATGAAGAAATTTGGGGGTTCCAGTGCTATCTCTGACATTCAATTCTTAGACCATGCAGCAAAGAGAATTCTTTATTCTTTCTTTTTTTATTTTTATGTAATAAACTAAACATTTGCATAACATAATAAAAATGATTACTTGTGAAGCCATAAATCTATTATGTGCTGAATTGATATTCCTTTTAAATATATAATAAGGTAATCCCATAAACTTCTTGTTCCCCCCCCTTCCCCCCCCCCTTGCCCTAGAAATGGCTACTACTGGAAGTGTGTGTGTGTGTGTGTGTGTGTGTGTGTGTGTGTGTGTGTTTGTAAAATCATTATACAAACTCCTATTTATGTATAGAATGATTTGACAAATGGAAATTGCCAGGTTGCCTCTTGATTGGGAAATGTTTGAGAAATCCATGGTCTATGATTGTGACGGAATACTACTGATATTATAAGAATAAGTTTAATGATCTTTTTATGGCTATTTTACTTTCCAAATACATGTTATGAAAGCATTTTTTAACACTTAACTATATGTCTATGTATATTTCTGTGTTACAAAATGTCCTGCCACCCTACCTTCCTACCCACCGTCCCTCAGTGGCTTAATATTGTTTATACATTTGTGTTAATGATGTTTACAATTTAGTCATTTTCTGTATGAGAAATTAGGATTAAGGGAAAGAAAAGTATAAGAATATATATATATATATATATATATATATACATATATATATATATATATATATATATATATATATATATATATATATATATATACTTTTAAAGTGAATGTAGTGTCCCTCATATTCTGAAGGATTTTACTTTTTGTTTTCTTTTTCTTCCTCTGGATGGAGGGGGGTGGGTAGCATTGTTCATATTAGACCTAAAAAAATTGTTCTAGTTCTCCAAAATATTGAGAGAAGCTGCTTCCATCAATGTTGTTCATCTCACAGTGTGGTTATTAATACATACATTGTTCTCTTGGTTCTGTTCCCTTCTCTCAGCATCAGATCCCGTAACTCATTCCCTGCTTCTCTAGAGTCTGACCATTTTTGGTTTCTTAAAGAACAATAATATTCCATAATATTTATATACCATAAGTTGTTTAACCATACCCCAATTGATGGACCTCCCCTCAATTTCCAATTCTTTGTCACTTTAAAATGAGCTGATATGAATATTTTGGAATGTGTGGGATGTTTTCCATTTTTTATGATTTCTTCCAGATATTGGTCTAGTATTGGCATTGCTGGGTCAAAAGATATGAACGGTTTTATTGCTCTTTGGCCATAGTTCCATATTTCTCTCCATAAAGGCTGGATCCATTCACAACTCCACCAGCAATGCATCAATGTCCCAATCCTCCCACAACCTCTCCAACATAGATCTTTTCCCCTCTTTATCATCTTGGCTAATCTAGTAGGTATGAGATGATACCTCATTGTTTTTTTAATTTGCATTTCTCTAATCAATAATTATTTGGAGCATTTTTTCATCTTATTATATATAACTTTAATTCCTTCATTTGAAAATCGTCTATTCATATCCTTTGACCTTTTTTTAATTGGGGAATAACTTGCAACTTTATATATTTGATGAAGTTCTCTTTATATTTTAGAAATTCAATCTTTATCAGAACTCCTATTTCTGAAGATTGTTTCCCAGCTTTCTGCTTTCCTCCTAATTTTTTCTAGTATTGATTTTGTTAGTTCAAAACCTTTTTATTTTAATACAGTCAAAATCATTCATTTTTTCAGTTTATAATGTATTCTATTTCTTGTTTAGTCACAAATTTGTTCCATTTCTCTTAAGGTTAACGCTATAACTGAATATCTGTTACACACAAATCTGTTTCATAAGCTTATTTACTTCTAAATTTTTTTTTACATTTTTAAAGTTTTATTTATTTAAGGCAATGAGGTTTTTAAGTGACTGGTCCAAGGTCGCAAAGCAAGGCAATTATTAAACTCAAGTCCTCCTGACTCCAGGGTTGATACTCTATCCATTGTGCCACCTAGCTGCCCCAATTTGTCTCCTTTCCGTAGATCAGGTAGATAGAACAATTCTTGGTCTATTAATTTATCTATGGTGCTGCCCTTTATGTTTAAATCTTGTACCCATTTTGATGTTATTTTTGTATAAGGTATAGGATGTGGGTCTATGCCTAGTTTTTGTCATACTATTTTCCTTTTTCCCCAACAATTTTTGTCAAATAGTGAGTTCTTATCTCAGAGGCTGATGTCTTTGGATTTTTCAAATAGTGGATTCTTGTAGGCATTGCTGCATTTTCTTTTGAACCTATATTAATTCACTGATCTATTACTCTATTTCTGAACCAGTACCAGACAGTTTTGATGACTGCCACCTTATAGGATAGTTTTAGATCTAATAGAACTAGGTCACCTTTCTTTATTTTATCAGTTCCCATACTATTCTTGATCTTTTATTGCTCTTGATGAATTGTTATATTTTTCTAGCTTGGTAAAATAAGTATTTGGTAGTTTGGTATGGCACTGAATAAGCAATTTAATTTGGGTAGAATTGTCCTTTTTATTTTATTAGCTTGACCTAACCATGAACAATTGACATTTCCCCAGTTATTTAGATCAGTC
Source organism: Macrotis lagotis (assembly GCF_037893015.1). Taxonomy (NCBI): domain Eukaryota; kingdom Metazoa; phylum Chordata; class Mammalia; order Peramelemorphia; family Peramelidae; genus Macrotis; species Macrotis lagotis. The sequence continues at coordinate 6,350,134 of NC_133661.1, forward strand.
TTTATTTGGGTAAAAAGTGCTTTATAATTGTGTTCATATAGTTTCTGGGTTTGTCTTGGGAGATAGATTCCCTTGTATTTAATGTTGTACGTGGAATTTCTTTTTCTCTTTGGGTTTATTTTATATCTTGCTACTTTGCTGAATTTGTTAATTGCTTCAAGGAGTTTTTAAGATGATTTACTCAGGTTCTCTAAGTAGACCATCATTTCATCTGCCAAGAGTGAAAGCTTTGCTATCTCATTGCCTATCCTGATTCCTTCAATTTTTTCTCCTCTCCTATCACTGGAGAAGTTTAATGATGTTAAAAATATGGATATACATGACAAATAAATGAAGAAAAATTTTGTACAATAGCTGTAATATTGTTTATGAACTCTGATCAACTAAGTCATTTTGGCTATTATAAATACTCAAATTGGCTACAAGTGGTTGATGAAGAAAGACATTATCTGCATCCAGAGAAAGAATGGAATAGATAATATTTTAAACTGATGAGATATAACTGGATTTTGTTCAATGGAACAAAATCACAAGACCTCGACACTCATTTCTGCTGAAAGAGAACCAGAGGAAGAAACCATTGGTTTGTGGATGCTTATAACTATGTCAGAGTCTAATGTTCTTGCTGAGTCTCTTTGGGAAAACCATCACTTTCTTATTTCACAGTCCCCAACTTAATAGCAAACCTATAGAGGTGTATGTGTGCTATGCCCAAGAAGTGGAGGCCAACTTTCCACTTATATCTACATAGACCACCTGACTTATATAAGAGAAAATGGAAAATAACCCAGAATAAGTATCAGCTAGGACTCAACAGACACAAACTGCTGGAGGAATCCACAGTATGAAAACCAGAAAATATTTGGCAGGGATCCTCCCACCTCCCCATGTCAGACTTTGGCTGGATACTCCTTGAAAGTAGGGACTGGGTCACTCTACCCAGTAGTATTTGCCTAGCACACTGGTGTTTCGGCATTGATTGTTGGCCTCCTCTTTTTCAAGATTTCCTCTTTTCTCTAAACATTACTAGGATTTTACTGTCACCATCATTTCTCATCCCCATCCTTTGGCATTTCTAGTCTGCACTAGATGACATTCTTTCTCCTTGGCCTCTCATCTGGTGAAGTAGAAGGTGGAAAGATCCCTCTTCTTCAGCAGAGGTGATAGGACCTGAGTCAGACATGCTATGGCAACATACACATACAAATGCATGAATCCCAGCATGTCCATATGTTTTCATTTATGTATGTGTGAACATACTTGTTTAAGGATATGCATGTATATGTGTTTAAACACACATGCACATACATGGGTATATTGTGAATGTGTACTTTTTTACTACACTATTAGAAATATTGGTGGGAAAAAACCAGAGCAGTGAAGCTGGCCCCACTCTGATTCAAGATCTAAGTTCAAATAATACCTCTGACTGGTATTCTGGACAAGTCACTTAACCCCTAAGAAGCCCAAGAAACTAACCCCTTAAGATAAGTTGTGGGTCTGCCCGAGAATTAGAAGAGATCACAGAAGGCAACTACTGAAGCAGAGTATTATCACTTAACTTGCCCAATGTTGTAGATCTGGCAATGATCAGAGATGAAATTTGAACCCAGGTCCTCTGACCTTAGCACCAATGTTCTTTCCATAGTCAACAGGAGCTTGTAACTGTGGAAATTTCCTTACCAAATATTCCCTATATTGCTGAGATCATTTATAAGTATGGAAATACTCTGAACCTGTCTTCTGAAAACATATTTCCAGTCCTCCCAGAAAGTATTGTTGAAAAATTGAATGCCCTTAACATACTTGAGGTTCTTCAGCTTCTTTCTTGAATATCCGTTTGCTTGATCCCTTGTTTCTAGGTCACACTTAGCTCATCTTTTCCACTGATTTATTTTCTATTTTTAATTAGTATTCCTGAAATGAAAACCAGATCATTTTCATAATCAGCACTTTGAAATATAATTTAAGATCTGGTAACACTAAGCCTTGCTCCATTCCTACCTTTTCATTGTTTCCTTTAATAGTCTTGACCTTTTTGTTCCTCAAGAAGAATTTTGGTTTTGTTTTGGCTAATTAGGTTTACTAGCCACTAGGTAATTTGATTGTTACAGGGCTAAAATGATAAATCAGTTTGTGCAGCAATATCATTTTACCGGGTTAGGAGAGCCCAGTCCTGAACACTAAATATATCAGTCTTGCCGACAGAATAAAGCTGGGATGGAGCGCTATTATATGCCATTGCAGACTCCCCGTTCCAAGGTGGCTTTACAGGCTAGACTATGGGACAGAATTCACTAAGATGAAATGTCATAAGGATTAATGCAAAGTCTCAGGCTTGGGTCAAAAATTCAACTTATTCAGTACAAGACCGGGAGGAAAACATGTTTTCCAGGCAGTTTGGCTCACCAGGATCTTGTGGAGTCAGGAAGATTCATCTTCAAGAGTTCCAATCCTTCCTCCGTCACTTATCAGCTGTGTTGTGTAACCCTGGGCATGTCACTTCACCCTGTTTGCCTTAATTTCCTCATCTGCAAAATCAGCTGGAGAAGGAAATGTCAAACCACTCCAGTTCTTCTCCAAGAGTCACAAAGAGTAGGATATGACTAAAAATGGCTGAACAACAACCACCACAACAATAAAACTCAATATGAAAGAACAAAAGGATTTTTAGGAGCTTCCAGAAGTAGAGGAAGCAGTCCCATGAGCTGTTGTTCTGGCCAGATTGCAATTGATAATAATCGCTCATATTTGTCCAAAATGTTAAGGATTATAAAATCCTTCATGTACATTATCTCACTTGTGCATCTGGGACAGAAATGGCCAGTTTTGTTCTGTTCTGAGCAGCATTGTTCAGCTTCTACCTGGCAGTTCTATGCCACTTTCAACTTGGAAAAGCCCTTTGTTTATAATATCTCCTTTCATTCTCCTAACAAGTCTGGGAAGAAGGTGTTTTTATTATCCCCATTTAACAGTTGAACCAAGGGAGACAGAGCTCAAAGGGCTTGCCCAGAGTCATAGAACTAATAAATGCCTGAGACCAAGGATGTCTCTTATCCAAAAGAAAGTGATCATTATTGTGAAGGCCCTCAAGTCTGCTAGATGAGGGGTGGCCAAAGTGTGGTAAAAAATTTAACTTAGAGAAAACTTCCACAATACACAGTTCTCTTTTTCACTTGGAAAGTAGGGTGGGGATTGCTCTGTTTGCCCTCAAAGAGCAGAAATAATTTCAGAGACAAATTTTGACTTGGAGTTTAGGAAAACTCTTCAGAACTAGGTTATTCAATTTAAATAAAAGCCTTTATTTAGGGACTAGGGTGGCCACTTTCCAGCCAGCTCCTGACCATGTTGCATCCATCATAGCTATCCCTTCTAAACCTTCCCCAAGGAAACCCAGTGTCCACCCCAGTCATGAGAGTTGAACTTTCCCTTGATCCTGTTGGGGACCTCTCCGAGTTATCTTGTATCCTTAGCCCGCCTTCTCCATCTCTCTTCACAAGTTGTCTTCTCCTATGAGAATGACAATGAACAGTGCTAGTGAGTAAAACTAAAAATAATTCTCTGTACATGACTACTACTTAATAAAAGAATGTTTTATCAATCTAGCTCTCTGCCAGATCTGCCAGATACTGTGATAGCTGTTAAACATCATCTACTTTCAAACTTTTGTTCTTTTGAACATATCCAAAATGGGTGCCTCAGGTGGTATTTGGTGCACCTTCAATGGGGCTGTCTATAAGTAAAGTCACTTGAGTGCTTTTCATACATCCAATAGAATGTAAACTGTTTGAGGGCAGTGAATGTTATGTATTAGTTGTCCCTGACATAGAACAGGAGATCAATAAATGTTCACTGATTCACTTTCTATATTGTAGTGGGTATATGGGTTGGATTATCTAGTCCCCTCAGATACCTCATAATTCTGAATCTATATGATTTTATTTTAACAATATTTCTATTCTTTGTCAAATCTTTAGGTGACAATTTTTTTCCAGTTGTATGTAGTAATATGTTGAATGTAGATCAGCACCCCTATACTTATTGTGTTTTTTTATGATTACCTTTTTTGGTTTTTGCAAGGTAATGAGGTTAAGTGACTTGCTCAGTGTCATATAACTAAGTATTAAGTATCTGACTAAGATCAGATTTTAACTCAGTTGCTCCTGACTCCACGGCTGGTGCTCTATCTACTTTGCCACTAAGCTGCCCCATTTTGTGATTATTTTAAATGTAATAAGAGTTTTTATTTTTCCTGATTTTTATTAGTAATATAAAGGACTGCTTATGAGTTATGTGGAGCTGTTTTGCGCGCTGCTATGATTTTGAATCTATTGTTTTTCCTTGGTTTTCAGGTTGCTTATTCTCCACAGTAGTATTATCTAAGTAAGTTGGTATATTGTTAAAAATAGAGAAAACCATTTCCTCTTCTTTGTGTTTGTCTTTAATATATTTATCGTCACTGCTAAGGCTCCCATCCCTACTACACTGTCAAATAATTGTGAAGATGGTAGGCATCATTGCTTCACCTGTATCTTATTGAAAGAGTATACAGGGGTTCTCCATAGCTAATCTTGGTTACATTTAAAGAGTGAGAATGATGACATTTTAAATATTATTATTTGTAAAGACAATTTAAAATAAGTTTTTATAATTTTGAGATCCAAATTCTCTCCCTTTCCTCCGGAGACAGTGAGCAGTTTGATATAGAGTGTACATGTTCAACCATGCAAAACATTTCCACATTAATCATGTCATAAGTGAAGACAAACAAAAAAAAAAACATGGGAAAATAAAGTGAAAAATGGTGTCCTTCAATATGCTTTCAGATGCCATCAGTTCTTTCTCTGGAAGTAGATTGTATTTTTTATCCTGAGTCTTTTGGAATTGCCTTAGGTAATTGTGTTGCTGAGAATAGCTAAGTCCTTCACAGTTGATAATCATTTCAATGTTGCTGTTACTATGGACTATGTTTTCCTGGTTCTACTTACTTCACTTTGCCTCAGTTTGTGTAAATCTTTCCAGGTTTTTTTTCCTGAAATTATCATTTCTTTTTTTTTTAGGTTTTTGCAAGGCAAATGAGATTAAGTGACATGCCCAAGGCCACACAGCTAGGTAATTATTAAGTGTCTGAGATTGGATTTGAACCCAGGTATTCCTGACTTCAGGGCTGGTGCTTTATCCACTGTGCCACCTAGCCACCCTGAAATTATCATTTCTTATAGCTTATCACTTCTTACAGCACAATAGTATTCTATTAGAATCATATACCTCTACTTATTCAATCATTCCCAATTAATGGAGAGTTTCACAATTTCCAATTCTTTGCCATCACATTAAGAATTACTATAACTATTCTTACACAAATAGATCCATTTCCTTTTTCTTTGTTCTCTTGGAATGCAGCCCCAATAGTATTGTTATGTCAAAGGGTAGGCACTGTTTTAAAGCCCTCTGAGCATAGTTCCATAGTTTTCTGAGTTTGTTGGATCAGTTCAAAGTACCACCAACAGTGCATTAGTGTCCTAATTTCTCCACATTCACTCCAAAATTTATCATTTTTCTTTTCTTTCATATAAGATAGTCTGATAAGTATAAGGTAAAACCTCAAAGTTGTTTTAATTGGTATTTCTCTAATTAATAATAACTTAGAACATTTTATATGTCTATAGACAGCTCTGATTTCTTCATCTGAAAACTGCTTGCTCATATCCTTTGATCACTTATCAAATGGGTAATAACTCACAATTTTTATAAATTTGACTCAGTTCTCTATATATTTGAGAAATGAGACCCTTAGCAGAGACACTTGCTATTAAAAAACACCTTCCAATTTCCTGCTTTTCTTCTTGTCTTGACTATATTCATTTTGCTTGCATAAAGTCTTTTTAATTTAATCAAAATCATGCAAATTATAATTTGTAACATTATTTCTTATTTGGTCATGTATTCTTCCTTTCTCCATAGTCTTAACAGGTAAAAAATTCCTTGTTCTCCTAATTTGCTTTTGATATGAATCTTTATGTCTAAAACACATAACCATTTGGTCTTATCTAGTGAGTTTATCTACTGTTTTCTAGTTGGTGCAGCAGTTTTTGTCCAAAAATGGGTTCTTGTTCCAGAGGCTAAGGTTTTTGTATTTATCAAATACTAGTTTGCTCTGGTCTTTTATTACTATTTCTCAGAAACCTAATCTTTTCCCCTGATCTATTACTCGATTTCTTAGTCAGGACCAAATAGTTTTGATGATAATTGTTTTACAATAAAGTTTGAGATCTGCTATGGGACACTGATAACTTGGTATACTCTGCTTCTCTTAAATCCACATCCCTCACAAGTCAAGACATTCCTTCATGACATCACTGGGCCTCTTTTAAAACTAGTAGTAATTTATAGAACCATACTTTTAACCCAGGTTCTCTACTTCCCAACCCTGGGCTTTCCTTGTTAGGACACATGGCCTCTTATCCAAGCTCAGGATTCTCAGCAATATTCTACTCTTCTGAATTCCAACTATCTTGCATTTTCTTCTCCTAGAGAATACTAGGCCATTTGGAATGAGAACTTTGATGTGAAATGGGATGTGAAGCCCTTGAAAGTGAGGGTTTACCTGACCAGAGCTACTCCCACCAAAGCATCAGGTGCTTTGGGAGAACTCTGGAAGAGGTAGAGCTGATGATTCAAATTAGCTTGAACTTTTCAGCACATTACCAGCACTAGGCATATTTGCTCAGTTGGTGGCAAAAAACAATGTAGGGTCAATCCTACTAACAAGTAAGTATGCCTTAGAAGCCTCAAAATCTCGAAGTATGCATTGAGAAATTTTCAAGAAAAAGAACTCTTTGTTTCCCCCTAAAAGCCCAAAACATTCTATTCCATTGAAATGCAACTAAAATAAAAACACCCAATGTTATTAATACATGAATGAAAAGGGGAAAGAGAAATCTTATTCTCTCTTTCTTCCTCACTGCCTTGATTTGTCTCCCTTCTTTCTTTAGTGTTTGCCTTTCTGTTTCTCTCTGCTTCTGTATATTCTCTTTGTCTCTTTTTGCATTTCTGTCTCTATCTTAGTCTCTCTGTCTTTATATATATCTCTCTTTCTCTCCTTCAAAATCACAAAAATTGTTGCACATTGTTGGACACTGAACTCTAAAATTCAATTACCTTAGGAAGACTTCTGACTTTATATCACCACTGAAGGTTTATCCACTCGTTAATACAATCATAAGAGAAGTGGGTGGCACATATGTGGAGAGAATAGCAGTTGACATTTCCATACCTTTTGCAAAAGAATATCTACTCTGAACTTCATGAAGCCTTGGGGAGAAGAAATAGTTTTTAGAAGGATTATTACTATTTTACAAAGAGGAAACTAAGAGACAGAGGTACAGTTATTTCCTGATTTTCCAGACTCTGGTTCTAGATGAGCTGAGAGTGAATTTCAGAGGCAACTTAGTTCATTCAGTCTCTTATTCTTTTTTACAGATGAGGAAATTTAGACCAATGAAAATTGAGTGAGTATCCAAAGCAATACACATCTCCAAGGGGAAATTTGAACCCAGGTCCAGTGAGCTTGGATCAGGGCCCCCTTCCATTTTGTCCTCAATGCTTTCCTTTGTAGGGCCAATGATAAAGTGCATATCCAACTTAGGATTTGAAGAAGTGAATTATATAAAGTATAACCTGAAGAGATGGATGGGCACTTGAGAGAGTAATTTAAAGTATTTCAATGGTTGACATATAAAAAGGATAAAATAATTCAGCTTGGCCCCAGAGAAAAAGGAAGTAATGGAAAGATTTTGAAAATGCTGAGATCTACCCCAATGTGGAATGGATTACCCTTGGCTGATTCTTATCTTTCATTATTGAAGAAAACCAAAATGATATTACTATGTTTGAGACATATTACAGTGTGTCAGACTATGGCTGATCAGACCAAAAGGAGCTTGGAATGTTCTACCACAAGTTAGGCACACATAGTCCATGTAAACACTTGTACTGGATGACATGTTTCCTTTGAGCTGCTTCAGTTCTGCCCTCTTCACATAATGCAACACCCTTCCCAATTAGGGCATGCAATGCTGAGTGGTCCTGTGTCTCCATGCTATACAATCAATTCTAAATTTCTTCAATGAGACCTTCAGGGAGTCTCAGGATCTCTTCTTCTGACCCTGTTGTGAGCACTTGCCTAGTGGGAGCTCTCCATAAAATAGTTTTTTGGGCAAGAAGAGGGTTGGCATTCTAATAATGTGTCCAGTCCATTGTAGTTGTATTCTCTAGTAATGTTGTAATGCTAGGCAGTTTAGTTTGAGAAAGACCCTCAGTGTCTGGGATCTTTTCCTGCCAGGTGATCTTCAGAATCTTCCTGAGATAATTTAAATGGAAGTGATTCAGTTTCCTGAAATGACACTGGTAGACTGTCCAGGTTTCACAGGTGTATAACAATGAGGTCAACCAATGGCTCTGCAGACTTTCAGTTTGGTAATCCGTCTAGCACTCTTTGCTCCCAGACTTTCTTTCCAAACCTTCCAAATACCGAGCTAGCTCCGCCAATGAATGTAGTCAACCTCATTGCTGATGTGTACCTTCTTGGAAAGGACATTGCCAAGGGAAGTGAACTTGTCCACAGTACTCAAAACTATGCCATTTGCTGAAATCAATGGTTACACATATGGATGGTGGGGTGGTGCAGGTTGATGGAGCACCTGGGTTTTCTTGGTGTTAATTGTTAGACCAAAATGAGCACAAGTAACAGAGAACTGATCCATACTTTGTTGCATCTCAGCTTCAGAGGTGGCACTGAGTGTACAATCATTTGCAAACAGAAGATCATGCACCAACATTTCCTTCACTTGGATCTTGGCTTGGAGCCTTTTCAAGTTGAAGAATTTGCCATCAGTGTGGTAGCAGACCTTGAGGCCATGCTCATCCTCAGTGAAGGCATTTGATAGCATAGCTGAAAACATCATGCTAAAAAGTACGGGAGCACTGGCACATCCATGTTTTACTCTATTGTGACTAGGAAATCTCAAGAGCACCATCCGCTCTTTAGAACCTGGACATGCGTGCTGTCATGGAACTGACATACTTCTCTGGGCAACCAAATTTTGACATAATTTTAGTCATGAGCATGGAATGGGATACCCAAAAGGTAGTGAGTTCCCTGTCACTAAAGGTCATTCAACAAAGTCTGGCTGATCCCTTGCCAGGAATGTTGCCCAGAGGATTATTTTTCAGGTAGAAATTGGAATGTATGGCAACTGCAATCCCTTCTGATCCTAAACCTTTGATTCTGCAACTGAATGAATCTCTTGATTTCATTTTCTTCATCTATAAAATGAGGCATTTGGATTCAATGATCCCCAAATTTCTCCCTTCTTCAAATATAAGTTTCCGTGATGCTGTGAGATGAGGAGGAGGTGGATAGAACAGACACTGCAGAGAAAAATGTTCCCGAGTCCAATTCTAAGGGGAGTGGATGTATGTGGGAAGGATGGCACATTAGCCCGAAAACCCAAGTGAGTGGTGGCGTGTGGCATGTCTTCGAATGAGGGTATTATATATATATTCCTCAGGTCATGTTATTTCTTTTAAATATTAATCAGAGAAATTGGAAAGCTTTATTATAAAGATGACAAATGCTCTGCTCGCCCCCAGGAAAGGCTTCTCACAGGATGTGCAAACTCATCCTTATTGATTCAACATGGTGACTGGGAGCTTCCCCATTAATGAGGGAAATAAAACATCTTCTTAATTGGCTATAAAAGGATGTACAACACAGACTTACTGAGGCATTAGCTAGTAGAGTGAGGATCCACTTTGGAGCTGGGTTCACATTTTATTCCTGTGATTATTTTCTTCGGCTGGGAAGCCCAAGACTAAAACCATATTATCAGAGTACCATTTGTATAAAACAGACTGGGGTTTAAATTAAGCTTTAAAAAGATCCGTCTCTTCATTGGCCAAATTGAAACCATCAGTGGGCCCTACAGAGCAATCATCCTTTATCATGATTTATACATAGGAGTGTATGTGATGCCAAGAAATACAAGACCTTTGCCCTATATTAATAATTACAGTATGCCGATGGAAGAACGGGTACATGGAATCCTTCAGCAAAATAATAGGAAAACTTGAGGGTAAAGGACAATACTCTTGGGTTCCCCAAGTTCAAGTAAATGGTATCGATGAGTGTTGCTTAGAGACTGGTCTTACATGAACCAGCATTATTGGGGAAGAAATATAGCATCAAAAAAGTGGGCCAAATGGATATGATATGAAATGTTCCTAGGTGTGTGCAATGTGTCTCGTTGTGTGCTGCATGCATGATTTTGTGTAAAAGAAAAAGTCTTTGGGGAAAGGGAGGGAAGTGGATGAGAATGCCACCTAATATATTTCACCCTTTGCCAAGTATTCAGTTTCATTTTGGAGAGTTTATTCAAATATATCAAACCAAATATATCAAAACTATATCAGCAAATGGGGCTCCTGCCAACAATGAACCAGTTCACAGCCGGCCTGTGGTCCTAGAAATCAAAGATCCCCATGCAGAAGTAGGCTGATGAATCTTGATTTGCCTTCTGAATCAGCTTTCTAAACCTATTGGGGGAGTTCAGAGAAGACAGGCTATATTTTTCCCAGCTTCCAAGTACTTCACAAGGTCTTTCTTGAGATGATAAGGGGAATCAGGACATGAGATCATATTTCTTCACATCATCCCTAAAGTAGAAACTGGAGAAGGTACAAGATTTGGCCTCCATTCTGCGGCTGCTATTAGCGGACGATCTGGGCCTCCTGGAATTCCGTGCTCATGACAAAGAGGGGTACGGCCCAGAGCCAGCAAAAGCCGAAGGGGCCACTCAGCGGAGTAACTTAGAAGGGAGTGAGCTGTTGGAAATGTGACTGAGGACTTCCGGTGACATGTGGAGCTCAGGGAGGCACAGAGCCTGCCTGGCCTTTGCAACCTGAGCAGTCCTTACTCCAGCCCCAAAATACACCCCATCATATCAAGTTATGATGATGACTGCCAGGTGGCTTACACCAGGGAAGGTACAAACCCACCTTCTGAAGTTCTGGTCAAAGAGCGGTCATGTGTGACAGAGAGGGCACTCAGCTCTAGGAGAGAACAATTCACTAATTCAATTTGATTTAGGGTGGATTTACCAGAGTCTGCTCTTTGAATGCAATGGAGAAAATTGCTAGGCCGATGGATAATTCATGGAGAAGAGTAGAGACCATGAGCCAATCTGTGTGCAGAGAACTAGGAGGATGGGAAACACCCAACTTTAGTAAAATGGCTATAAAGAAATGATCACATCTCTTAGCATATCTCTGAAGATTTCTATCAAAGTCAAGCTTATCTGAGATGTGAGTTCCTTATGGTTAAGGGGAGAATTAGAGAAGGACCCTATCTCCATGAAAGGGATCTAATAGTATTAGAGAAGTCAGCACTTAGAGTACCTGGATTTGAACTCACTTTTAGACACTTTCTAGATGTTTGACCCTAGGCAAGTCACTTAACCAGCAACTGTCTCAGTTTCCTCATCCTTAAAATATCAAAAAAAGTAATACCTACCTTCTAAAGTTGTTGTGGATCACATGTCAATATTTGTAAATATTTGTAAAACATAGGATAAACCTGAAAACATTGCTTTTAGTAGAAGTAGTAGTAGTAGTAGTAGTAGCAGTAGTAGTAGTAGTAGTAGTAGTAGTAGTAATAGTAGTAACAACAGGAGCAGTAGTGGTAGTAATAGTAGCAGTGGTACAATAGCAGCAGCAGTGGTGGTGGTAACAATAGTAGCAATAGTAGCAGTCATAGTAGCAGCAGCAGTAGTAGTAGTGGCGGTGGTGGTGGTAGTAGTAACAGTAACAGTAGTAGTTAGTTATAGTAGTCATAGTAGTTGTAGTAATAGTAGTAGAAGTGGCAGGAGTAGCTAAGAATAGTAACAGGAGCAGCAGCAGCAGTAATAGTAGTAGTGGTGGCGGTGGTGGTGGTGGTGGTGGTGGTATTAGCAGTGGCTGCAGAAGCAGCAGTACTAGGGAGTGATGGTAGTAGAAGTAGTGGCAGTTGTAATAGTAATTCTAGTTGTAGTAGTAGGAGCAGCAGTAGCAATTAATAGTGGTGGTAGTAGTCATATCAGTGGTGATAGCAGCAGCAGAGGCAGCAGTAGTAAGAGTAGTGCAATAAGCAATAGCAGTGGTAGTATTCATAAAGCAGTAGTAGTATAGTAATTGGGGGATAGCAGTAGCAGCAGTAGTAGTAGTAGTAGAAGTAGTGATGGTGGTGGTGGTAGTAGTAGTAATATAGAGATAATGGTCATTGGAAAAACTTCCTTTTATAAAAAGTAAAAAAAATTAAATGAACTCAACTGGTTCAATTCTTGATTAATGCTTTGCTATATCCCCCAAAAGAGCAGGGCTCAAATCATCTACTGTAATGAGGGCCATTATTCTATGCACAGAAGAACTCATGAACTCATGATTCCCTAGTATGAGTTCAGCCTCATAACCTGACTGAGTCATCTCATTGTCTAAAAGGTCATTTTCATGTGTTCTCTACAGACAACTGGTGGAGCAGTGATTCAGTATCAGACCAAGGGTCTAAAAGACCTGAGTTCAAGCCTCAGAAACATACTGTGTGACCCTAGGCAAGTCCCTTCACCTCTGTTTGACTCAGCATCTTCAACTGCAACATGAGGAAACAATAGCACCTAGCTGGTGAATTGACTTTGAGTGAGGGAAGGGGCCACAGTGCTAAGTCACCAGCCCGACTTTCTTCTCTAGAGTTATCTGAGTCAAATGGCCAGATATGGATCAGGTGGCCCTGGATCTCAGGATTAAGGGACTTGTCCAAGGTTGCACAGTTGGTGACTATCAAGGGTCTGAGAATGGAGTTCTGTGCAGGTCCTCCTCACTCCAGGCAGCTGTTCTACACTGTACCTCCTAATTGGGCACATAAGAGACACTAGATGGTGTTAACTTCCATTATTATTGTGAGAAGGTGAACTCAATAGGTCCAGCACCATCTTCAAAGATGTAGACTCTTACTCCCTGGGTGATCCCGACAAAATCACTTAACCTCCATCTGCCTCAGTTTCCCCAACTGTATAATGGGGGGCCATAATCTCCCTTATTCTCCATAATTGTAGTGAGGATATTTACACAAAGTCATCCTTGCTGTATTGTAGATCCTTAATAATCACTTATTTCCTTCTCCCCCTAGACCCCGCCCCACCAAGCTTTTTGATGGCTCACAAGACTGGCCTGCACCCCTCTGCCCTTCTCTTTACCTCTTCCTCCTCCATCCAGGTCTATTCATCTTTCATGTGTTCTTGGTGGGGATAGTCCTTTGCTTGCTTGTGTCTACCTTCTAACTCTCCAATTCTTTTGCATGAGACCCATAGCCCATGATCTTAGCTTTCAGATATCATGGTGGCCTGTGATTTGCAGAAACATGACATCCCTGGAGGCATGTAAAGGGTGTCCATACTGAATCCCTGTGAATCAGATTGTCATTTGGTAACAAAGATTCTGTTGTGCAGCCCAACTGGACCCTAGAAACCTTCCTCGTCCTAGAAAGTATCTTGAGGCATTGGGATGTTAAAAGGAATCCCTGAAGTTCTCAAGTCAAACCCAGTGCTGGATAAATGGGGAAACTGAGGTCTGGAGCAGTTGTCCAGCTTCCCATAGGTGGTAGACAAGTGAGAGAGTTGAGATCTGAACCCAAGCTCTCTGGCCCCCACTCTGCATCTTTTCCCAGGGCCCCATGATGGCTCCCGATATTCCTTCATCAAGACTGCCCTAGAGATAACTTTGTTTACCAGGGCTCTGATTCTCCATATCTAGTGAGGCATAAAACAAGGAGACATATGCTTGCCAAATGTGTTCACTGCTGTCATGGAGGATGTCCAACAAAGAGTCCAAATGGAGTCAGATTCCCTAGAGAGAGAGGGGTCCTCCAGATGCTCCTGTTTGCATGTGACATTGTGCTAATTGCATGAAACCCCCCTTCTTGCTATGAATGTTGGGGAAGGGAGGGAAGGAGCAAAGGCAGGGGTGGGGGTTTTATTCAGGTGTGGTCTTGGTGGCCTCTAAAGCTCCTTACGGCTCCTGTATAATGAATAAATTAGTGAAAAAATAATAACCACAGCTATATTTTAATCAAAGAAAATGCACAAATCATTCTCTACCCTCAGGAAGTTTAGATTCTAATGGATGGGGAGGTGGCCAAAGAAGTGCACTTTTTCTGAGAAGTCACAAATATCAGGAGCAGAATCACCAGCAGTTAATTAAGGAACAGGCATTTTAGACATTATGCTTATGGCAATTTGATTATGGTTTGGAGAGCAAGAGTTGGAAAGGGGTTATTTATATGGTTCAGGGGATACTTTTTCAGATGCTAAATGGTATTTTTTTTAAATTGAGAAATGTTTTAACTTCTGGAAATAGTTGGAATGGATGAGTTATGAATTTCAGCATTTTTAATATCTTTAAAATAATTCAAATTTTTAATGCAAAACTGAAAGAGGAGAATATTTTATGGTTCAGTTGATCTTTCCCTTTATCCTAAATGATTTTATATTTTCACTAGGTTCCTAGTGTCTTTCTAAGACCCTCCAGAAAACTTCCAAGAAATGATTAAAGCAGTGACACCAAGTTACCTGGGAGATTACATTGAGATATTTGACCAGTTTGCTTGTCAACCTGTAGGCAGCTCCTCCTATGGTTGTTAACCATTCTTGATTGGCCAAGACAGGCCTCCATCCCAAGGGGAAACTTTTAGGAAGAAAATATATAATCAGAGGGGACCCTTCCAGAACACAGAAGCCAAAAGCATTCCAAGATGGACTTGTCTGGGTTGTATTGTTTTGGAAGCTTGTACAGAATCTGTCAAATGATCTGTCTGTAGCAATTATTTTGATAAATTTGTCACACCATTGCATCTCATCATTTGCATTAATTCATGAGGACTTGCCAGGGAGCTACAGACTTGAGCTTCTCTTTCTCTTGGTACAATGAGGATGAGGGAGGAATACAGGACCTCTCACTTGTTGTACCCATTGACCTTGGATTGCCTGGTCTTTCGGAGGCCACACACATGGAGATGACCACCTCTTCTCAAAGTCACTGTTAGCTATCGAATTTATGTTTAAAGGGAACCATGGACAGTGCCTGGTGAGTACCAGCCACCACATGTTCAAAGTCACACCTGGACTAAAAATGGTAGCCCTTTTCAGCACGTTTTGAATATGGCTCTGCCAAATGGAAGAGGAAACTTATATTTCCTTGCTAAGATTCTACAGAAACTTTACATCTGCAAAGGGTTAGTTTGGCTTAAGTCCTGAAAGTAAGAGTTGATTGTATCTTTTTTTTTTAATCTTGAAATCTCTACTCTGATGCCACCTTGTGGTGTGGAGGTGACCTTGGGTAATAGATGGTTTTTCCAGCCAAGTGTTAGTGCTGGCATGACCTACCCAGTTGTAAAAGTTTTCATCGCTGACCTGCAGAACCAGCTAAACTGAGTCAGCAAGGATCATCACAGGAGAATAGTTTTTGTTTTTGTTTAAATTTTTTCAAATATCAACAATAAAAGATTCTTGACTAAGTCACAAAGAGAATGGAATCAGTATTTTGGATACCAGATCAATGAAACCACAGATTGCTGAGGGGTTGACGTAGCATAAAATCCTCAGCAATACAAAAGTGACCCTTTTATTGACCAGGCTGATAGCGGCCAGCATCTTCTAGGGCCCACGCTCCTGGTGTATCAAGCTAATGACAAAGACAATTGGGATGCTTTTAAGGGTATGGGATAACTCATGCTTGAAAAATCCTCTCCTCCAATGCCAAGTCATCCTTGAGCACTTCCCTAGAGGGCCTCAGATTAAGCACGGGCATGCTTGGCTTAATTTGGTATAACCAAGAGGTTTAAATCCAGGACAAAGCAGAGAGAACAGCCAACTTAGGGGCTCTCTGAAACAGACCTACTTGGAAGTCAAATTGCAGAAAAATCCAATAGAGATTTTGCAAGTCTCTCTCTCTCTCTCTCTCTCTCTCTCTCTCTCTCTCTCTCTCTCTCTCTCACCTCACCCCACGCATTGGTCCCATTCTTCTATCTCCAGGTTATCCTTTAAAGGTATAAAATTGAAAAAGTTTTGGTGCCCCTTGGAAAGAAGTGAGTACGGCAAAATTGGGCGACGATTCAGTGACTAGCCCATAACCATCAAATGAATCATTGTTGAAGATGGATGGGGGCAAATCCAGATTTTGCCTTTTCCAACTCCACAGACGGGGCTAATTTTATACAATTATATTGCCTTCCTAGCACATTTTTCTTAAAGTATTAGAGCATCTAAAAGACAATAGGTAGGAAATATCAGATTAACATTTATGGAGAAATTTTTGCTATATTCCTTCATATTTGCATAAAATATATGAAATTACTAGTGCTCTTTTGTTTTAATTCCAGGGTTATGAAAATTTAAAACTGGGCAAGGGTTCAGAGTGACACAGTAAATCCTTTTCCTATACAGTAGATAATAATACCAGAAGGAACAGGAGGTGAGATGATGTCTTGTATTTCTCGGGCTCCTTAAAGTGGAGGAGCTTGTTCCTAGACTCTTTCACAAGACCTGCACTGTGACCTAGCTGCTACTCATAAGAGCTAGCAGTTATAATGACAACTTTGTGCTAGGCACAGTGGGGAGTGCTTTGCAAATATGAGCTTATTTTATCCTTGCAACTGTGAAAGGTAGGGGATGTCATCTCCATTTTATAGATGGAAACAGAGGTAAGTAAGTTGCTTATGGTCATATGGCTAGAACTCTCTGAGGCAGCATTTGATATCAAGTCTTCCTGACTCCAGGACTGGTTCTCCAACCATGATATACCTCATTGTTATCATGCCAGTCTCTCAGATGAGAAAACTGAGGTTGAGAGAGATTCGGTGACTTGTTCAGAGTCATTCAGCCAGTAAATATAAAATCCACTACTTTATCCACTCTGCCACCTCACAACCTCTACTTGGTGGTCATCTATCCTCTCCTGAAAAACCTCCAGGGAAGAGGAGCTCACTACCCCTTTGGATGAATTCCTGTTGTCTGAAGCTTTTCCTGACAAGATAAAATTGGCTTCTTTGCAACTCCCTCCCATTGCTTCCAGTTCATTGCTGTAAGGCTAAACAGAGTTAGTCCGACTTCTATACACATAGTCCTTCAAATAATTGAAAGTCAACTCCACCCATGTCTTTTATTTTATTTGGGGTCAATAATAATATTTAACATTGATAGAACTTTTTTGACATCATCTCATTTTATTTTCATGCAAATTCTTGGAAGAAGATGCTATTAAAATCCTCATTTTACAGATGAGGAAACTGAGGTAGAAAGTGAGTTGGCCTAAGTCACACAACTAGCAAGTATGTGAAGCAGGATTTGAACTCTGGTTTTTCATCTTTCTCTTCACTGTGTTATCTGCATATATAGATAGAAAAGTTTAGAAGCATGCATACATATATATATATATATATACACATATGTCTGTTCTATCTTTCTATCTATCTATCTATCTATCTATCTATCTATCTATCTATCTATCTATGCCTTTCTCCATTATCCTATTGCCCTTTTCTAGATGTTTCAGATTGTCAACCTTGCTTTTTTATTATATTATTTTTTATCTCATGTCAATTCTTCATCTTGTGCTTAGAACTTAGAGATTTTTTGAGAAAATGACTATTAAACCAACATTTACCAAGTCTTTTCTATACTGCCAACACATTCTTTTTGGTCTTGTGTGAGACCCAACAGAGAACTGATCTACCTTTCACTATGTCTTCCTTTCTTCCTTCCTCCCTCCATATCTCCTTCCCTCTCTCCATTTTCCCTTCCTTTCTTCTCTCCAGATTTATTCATGAAGGACTTGCTTCAAATGTACAATGTAGCCTGGAGGGATTGAACTAGAGACACACCGAGATATGTTCCAGGTCTAAGTCCATTATTCTGTGATGCTAGAAATCCCAGCTCCTTCCAACAACGATTGGGTTGCATGTGCATTCTCTCCAATAACAACAAACCACAACAAATAACAAATGACAAGAACAGCAACAGTAGCATGAACATTTTTGGAATAATTAGAGGATGATTCAAAGTTGATAAGCGATATCATCATGCATCATAAACTCTATGCTCATAAGAGAAAGTTCATTTGGGGTGGGGTTGTCTGAGAAAACCTAATGAAGGACGTGAGGCAGTGTGGCATTGTGGGAAAATCCCAGTTGTGCCATTTACCAATTGGTTGACCATGAACAAGTTGAAAGCAACAGTTGTGATAGTAGTGGCAGTGGCAGCGGCAGGGCCTGTAGCAGCAGCATAGTGGTAGTAGTAGAAGCCCAGCAGTGGTAGTAGTAGGAGTAGGAATAGTAGGAGTAGTAGTGGCAGCTTCAGTGGTACTAGTAAAGGTCCTGGTGGGAATCATAGAAGTAGTAGTAGTAGTAGTAGTAGTAGTAGTAGTAGTAGTAGTAGTAGTAGTAGTAGTCCTAGCAGCAGCAGTCCCAGCAGCCATGGTGGTGGCAGTAGTAAACTAGCAGAACTTGTATGGGTGCCACAAATGAAAAGTTTCACCTGCGATCCTTTAAAGCTGTACGTTGCCCTTGTACAAAGCTTCAGGTCTGTTATCTCATCCGATACCCAAAACAGGCCTGTGAAGTCAATCCCTATATTAAGTGCTAAACTGTAGAAGACTGAAATAGGTTCAGTGTATTCAATTGTTAAATTCTGGAGCAGATGAGTGAAGATCCTCAGCATACACATCTGCAAACTTTACAAAGATTAGCTGCTTTATTCACGCTTGGGTTTTATTTACCTTTTTTGAGGGGTGGCTTTGACAGGTCAGATTCATTGACTTGACTTAATGTCCTTGTTCCGATGAACCAGGTGCTAGTCCTCCTTCAGTTACAATCAAAGTGTTTGGGTCAAACCAATCAAAAATATGACTGTACAGAGCAAAAAGCATTTATTAATGAAAGACAAGGGAAGGGGAAGAAGGGGAAGGACTAAATCCAGTAGGAGTATTCCCAGCTCATGTTTCCAAAATGGTAGCTGACTCCATTTCACAAGAAACAAAACACACATGTTATAATATCAGTGAGAAAACTCTCAGATTAGCATCTTCCACAGCAGCATGGACTTCAATGAGATTTTCCCATAATGCCACACTGCCTCACTTCCTTCATTAGGTTTTCTCAGACATCCCCATCACAAATAACTTTCTTATGGGCAAATAGTTTATGATACACGATGACATAGATTTTCAACTTTGAATCATCCTCTGAATAAACTCTAAGGTTTTCTAGTTCCCCACATTCACAAACAGAATCACCCAGTTAATTCATGAGTGAGTACCAGGGTCTGGAGTGCATTCTCTCTAACCCAGTCACTCTTCAATTTTGACTTAACATAAAAGCACCAGTTTTTATGGGTTGAATACCCCAGAATATTGTGTTATCAGGATCTTCATATTCCCACCACGCATGTCAGGGTCGAGCTAAAACCCATTCCACAGGATGATGAAGGCTAATGGTGTGTGGTGCTTTCATCTTAGGAAACTGTGGCATCCTCACCCACACAGTGGCTCCTATGTCTCTGTCCCTTTCTTCCTCATTCCCAGGACATTATTCTTCTTTATTTTCATTTTAGATTCTTGCTTCAATAATGGTTGTTGCTATGTATAGTCTTGTTTACCAAATGTACATCTTGATTACAAGAATACTTGTCAACTATTTGGGTATGACAGCCAGAAAAGCCATCCACACTCCCATTTCCACGCCAGAGCCTTCCAAAGGAGAGGATGATGGTTAAAGACACAAACTTTGTGAAGTCAACCACAGATAAAGAGACTTCCTTTTCTCAGGCTGCCATTGCATGCATTTCTCCAGGACAAAATTCACTTTTTAAAATGTAACTTAGATAAAAAATGTTGGATTATATATGTTTATTTGGTATTTTGCATGTGTGCAGTTTGAGGAGAATTTTACATTTTATAAAATTTTTAATATTCTATTGGAAAATGTAAAAAGATGTGAGAGAAAGATTTAAATAATGTATTGAAAAGAGCTGAAAGTGGATGTCATCTGAAGGTGTTATGTCAATATGGATTTGGGACTGTTTGGAGAGGGATGCTGCCTGATGACAAGCAGAGATGAGGAAGAGACAGGAAAAATGAGGAGCAAAGAAGATATATCTTTTGGAATTCTCATTGCCACTCCTAATTCTTGACTGGAAAAGTTTCTGTACTGAACTTTGAAGGATAGATTATTGGATTCAGTCAGGGTTTCCCTACTGCCTTCAGAATTAGATAAGATATTTCTTTGGGGATTTTAAAAGCATTAACCTAACATTCCAGTCTCATTGTAAATTTGCTGTTCAGTTAACTAGCTCAGTGGATAGAGCCCCAGCTTAGAGTCAGGAGGACCTGAGTTCAAATTGAACCTCAGACATTTATAGACTGTGTATGCTGGGTATATCATTTCACCTTTGTGTGCCTCCATTTTCTGCCTACGTCATAAGTGAAATGGAACTAAAAATGATATCACTTCCCCGAAGTATTATGAGAATCAAATAAGATGATGGCATCATTCCTCCCAATATTAAGCACCCAATCTTCCTCCTCTCTACACTTCATGATGCAGTCAAATGGCCATTTTTTTTCTTTCTCTCACATGTACCATTTAGGCCGGCTCTTCTTCAGACGTGAAATGTCATCTTTCCTCTCTTCTTCTCAGAGGCCACCTTTTAAGAGCTATCTTATGAACCAAACTTTTCATGAGTCCCCAATTTCTCCTTCTCTCCCCTTTCCCCTATTTTAAATTTAATGTTCTAATTAATGTACCCATGTTGTCTCTCCTAAAGTGATGTCAGCTTCCTGAGAAGGAGAAGCTGTTCTAGTCTTTGTTGCTGTATCCTCAGTGACGAAGCACAGTGTTTATTTAATAAACGCTTGCTGATGGATTGGTCAATGGGGTTTCAATCTTGAATTTATGACTAGCTGGCTCTCTGGATTTGAGCAAATGAATATCTCTGGGCCTCAGTTTCTTCATCTACAAGATGGGGGAATAATAGATCCTCTCCAGGCTCTCATCCAGCTCTACAGAAGGTACATTTTTTTCTTCTTGGAAGTTATTTGCACATAGAGAACAGCTGTTGTTGAGATTTCAAGTAATGTTTGGCTACATGGTTGGGAGTTGATTAAATTTCTGAGCTATGTCCATTTGCATCTAGTGTGCTTGATAAATTTGATGAACTTTCATGGTTAATGTTGAGATTCAGACCCAACCCTACTTGCCCAAGAATATGGCCCACTCCTTGTCACCATTAATAGAAGAAAGGAAGAATCCAGATCTCAGTGTTCAAAAGCTATGTTGTCTTTGTCCTGATAGTCTCCACAATTAAAGCAATAAATTTGAGTAGGGAATTTTAATTGAAGAAATATAAAATGTTCATTGGGATAATGTGTATATTAATTTAATCTAATGTGAATAAGAAGTCACTTGAGATGGAAATGGGAAACAGCCCCTCTAGGGCTAGTACAATGGCAGACAACAAAGGCGAACCTTGTTAATCCACTGGAAATATCCTGTTACCAATAGTGAATGAGACAATGCCCGCTCTGGCATTGAGAAAAATGGAAGGAAGTTGAATGTGGGCTTCCAACCTGCACTTGGAGGGGGGGACAATGGGGTTGCAGATGCAAAAGCTGAGAAGTATCCCTGGCAAAGAGAAAAAGGAAGGACCTAGCTTGGCCTATTGAACTGAATTCAACTACAGGAGCTGAACAAGGGCTTTGACTGATGAAAAATTACATGTTATGATTTATGGAAATATTCCACTGATGAATGGTTTATTTTCAAACAATTATGAAAAATTACCTCAGAATTTTAAGAGTGTGCAATTGTTCTGTTAGAGAAAAGAAATTTCATCCTCTCAAAATCAATGTGGACAGGAACTCTATCAGAAGAAATTGCCCTGGAGAGGAGCATCTGTAAAGTTGGCTAGTTTGGTGCTGGGAGAGCGCATACACACACACACACACACACACACACACACACACACACACACACACACACAGACAAACAATTAATGGCTTCCTATACCATCTCTCACTTACCTTTACCTTTTTTGATTTGTTGTATATTTGCACCTTACCATAATTGATATTTCACCTAAGCATTATTGGTTGTCCGTTATCTCATCTTACATTTTCTCATTTCCATATGTATTCATGTCCATTTAACTCAGAGAGTAAATTAATCATCAATATTATAGAAACCTATTTTGCTATGAAAATAGATGGGATATACTTTCGATTCCTACACAGAGTAATTCAGAAAATAATCCTTTGCTAGAGAAAAGAGATTTTCTGGTCAACTCAGTCCTGGAGCATTACTTTAAAGAGCCCAAAAACCTTGTCCCAGAGAAAAGAGACTTGGCTGCAGAAAGGAAAAGGATTGAGGACAAGAGCCCCCAGCATAGCAACGAAGCATAAGGTTACCTCATGGACGAAGTCAGGGAAGGCATGAGAGGTGTACCTCAAAATTACCCCCCCCTTGCTTGAGGCATCCCTGGGACAAGAAAAGCCCAGGGGATAAAGGTCTATGCCTATGCAACAGCCTTCAAATGTGTTTGTTTTTTCCGAATGAGTACAAAATCATGAAAAATGTTGATTTTCCATAGGGGAATGGGGGACCCACTATGGAGGTATCTTTAGGAGATCTATGTCAGAATTCTCATGTGTAAATCCAAAGGAATTTCTCAGCTATTGTTAGTATTTGATTTTTTTTCTGGATCTATTTCTGTTTTCCTATGGGTCCTTCAAATATGTTGTGATTTTTTTGAACTATAATAAAGATTGTCCTCTATCCATATGTATTTGTTACCTTGAGCTCTTCTGTGGGAACTAGGAAGTACAACTCTCATTTACAGAAACTTAAACACAAATCCAGAATGTTTCCAAAAAGTCTTAGATTAGTTAATACTGTTACTATCAAACTATCTGACTGTAGCAAATTCCTGGTAGGGAATGTGAATTTGTGGGGGCTTAGCCCTCAAGAACATACCTGATTCAGAGAATTGATATTTCTTGAACACTGGTTATGGATATCAGACTGCTTTTTTCAAAGATATTTACTGAGTCCCTCCTATTTTCAACTAACCCCATAAATAGAATGAGGCTTCTGTTGTGATCCACTGGCATATTGAAAATAGAATTAAGCAGCAATTTCTTGCTATAGAGTGATATGTATCTTTTTTGGTAAATGTTTTGGGGGTAGGAATGAGGATGACAAGTTAGAAAACAAAGGCTATAGGAAGTACATATCATACATAGTCTTGGAATAAGGTGTGATATAGGCAATTAGATGGTTCAGTGAAGAAGACATTGAGCTTGGAGTCTGGAGTTCAAATGAGGTATCATACATGTACAAGCTGTGTTATCTCGGGCAAGTCATTTAATCCTTGATCCTTTCAGTTTTCTCAAGTTTAAAATGTGAAATGATGTTAGTAATGAAACTCCCAGGGTTGTTTTGAGGATCATATGGGATAATTTTGTAAAACACTTAACATATTACATATAAATGCTAATTGAAGTTATTATGGTATCATAATTACAGAAATACTTCAAAATTTTTGATGAGAATAATGCATACTTTCGTAGCTGAATTCCCCTAGATCCTGTCTCGCATCATCTCTCACCTACCTTTTTTGATTTATTGAACATTTGCACCTTGCCATAATTGATATTTCACCTAAGCATTATTGGTTGTCTGTTATTTCATCTTGCATTTTCTCATTTCCATATGCATTCATGTCCATTTAACTAAGAGAGCAAATTAATCATGAATATTTCAGAGTATCACATTCTAATACTCATTATGTTGTTTTATTTTTGATTCACTTTTCTTGAGTCACTGAGTCAGAGTCTAGTATTGGACCTTGGGGAATAAGGAAGCACTAAAAACTTCCTTTCAAAGGAAGATATATTCTTCACTGACCTGACGACTAGGTCATTCACTTCCAATTTGGTGCAGGCCATGCCTCAAAGACTCTAAGGGCTTCTCATAAAGTCCAGTCTTTAAGAATAAAAACTTTAGCCCGACCTAGGCTGGTTCTCCTTTTATGAGCTTCATGGGGATAGTCACTAGCTGCTCCTCTTGCAATATGGGGACATTAGCTGTCTTCCTATGCACAAATAAATGTGTTTAACACTGAAGTAATCACCAACTGCTTTCATTTTAGAACTACAAAGTTGATTTTTAGGAGGTTTCAAGATTTTATTATTGTTTATTTTCCCATATTTCTGTTTCATTTTCAGTATCTGTTCTGGAATTAGAGAATTTCACAGAGGTCCCCTTAGAATCTAGTATTTTCCTCTGAGGTTATTAGAAGACTTCATTTAATGATGCCTTAATTAATATTCAAAATCACAGATTTTCAGAGTGGGAGGGGATTCAATGACTTTAAGATCTGACACATGCCATACCTGGAAAAGTATCTCCTCTACAGCATATGCAAGATTTTTTTTTTAGAAGATAAAGGAGGCCATTTTTTTTTTACCTCATTTCTTACCTAGCTTTAGTACCTGAATGGACATGGCGTCAGGTAAACTGAGACCTGGGAAAAATTTTTGCTCAAAAAGGCCAAGGTCTCACTTTGTATCCAGGGTTATCTCCAGTTGTTCTGTTTTATATCTGACCACTGGACTCAGATTGATCTGATGGAGAGAGTGAGACTGGTGAGTCAGCACAGCATTGCCCCCCCAATTTAAATCCAATTCAATTGCATGTCATGACATCACCTTCCCGGAGGTGTCTCAAAAGACACCATACAACAACATCAGAAAACATGGTTGGTCAGCCTTTGCTGCAAGATCTCAGTTTAGCAGGCCCCACCAAGTTCCAGTGCAGCCCATTCCCCTCTCGGGTCACTAGTTAGTATGAAAGTTATTCCTTATTTTGAACTGAAATTGTCATTTGCCCCAGGTTTTCCTCCCAATTCTGCCCTTAGAGAAAAGGAAACACCACTGATCCTCTCCCCAACATGGCAGCAATTCCAAGCCTAGAAGGTATCAGTCACATCCTGCTCTGTGATGGCTTGGTGAATCAAAATGTCTAGCTCTTCCAACTAATTCATCCAATCTATAGCTATTAGGCACCTAACTCTATAACAGAAATTATAATTATATCATCATTCTCTGGCAATATAAAGACAATCCCTACCTATGGGAATCTTGCATCCTACTGAAGGAAGCAACAAGAATAATGGTCATAAGGTCTTTAAGATTTGCAATATGCTATCATAAATAATATCTTGTTTCATCTTCACTGTAACCCTGGCCAGTGGACATTTTAATTACTCTGATTTTATAGATGAGGAAACCAAGGTAGATAAAGTTTAAGCAATCTGCCCAAAATCACATCAAAAGTCGTATTAGAATTCCACTTCTCTTGACTCCAAGGCCAGCTCTCTGTCAAATGTGCTTCCCAGTTGCCTCTGCAAAAAGACAATAAATAACATAAACAAACAAAATGCCTTCTGGCAGGCATTGAGACCAAGGAACACTTTGTACATGGGACCTTATGCCAATAAAAGCCCCTTTGACTCCCAATTGAAGTTTTTGTCTCTTTTAATAGAATGTAAAGGCAGTCATCATTTTTCTTTTGTTTGTGTGCCCAAGTGCCAACTGTCCGGGTTGGTATGTTGTAGATGATCAAGAAATTCAAGAGACAAAGTCCCAGGACAGAGGTCGCAGGTATAATCTTATTTGTTAAGAAGGAAGTAAATGGTAAGTCAACTAAGGTCATGAAGGATTGCTCAGTTAACTTAGAACTAATTCTCACATTGTATGACCCAGAAGCCCTTCCCCAGATTGGTTGTACTCCTCTGGACATTTTCTATGATGTCAATGCTCTTCCTACACACAGCATCTTGTAGCAAGCCCAATGCACCATGGGGCTGTTCCTCAAAAGACTTGTTCCCTGTTTGTTTCATATGAAAGAGGATGGAGCCTTATGACAACATTCTAGCTTCTGGTTAAATTTAACAGTTATAGTTTGCTAATATGATTCAGTTCAATACATATGAAAAAACATTAACTACTTATTTGCCTCTCATGTGTCTAGAAGTAAGAATGATATTCCCTCATCTTCTAAAATATCCAGCAAACCGAGTCATATGGGTGTTGGGTAAATTCATGTGACTCCCTTGGACTGAATCTTGAACTACTTCTGTGAGGCAGTCCTTTAACCTCTAGAAGACATTTCCACATCGTTACTTTCACTTCCCAAAATCAGGATGCTTCTTCCATAAGCTTGACATGAGACCTTACCTGAAAGCCATCCACTGCCCTTCTGGGATGCTTCCTAGCTCATCTACACTCTTACCCACCAGTATTCCAGGTGGGATGTGCCCAGGCCAAAGGACAGAACTTTTATGAAGGATTCATGGAAAGATCTGACCAAAAACTGCAAAAGGTAAAAAAGCAGACTTAGGTGAGAATCACCCTGAGGAAAGAGCAACTGGGGAAGAGGAAGAAGAAGGAACACATGCTCATTAAGCATCTACTCTATTTATTAAGCCAGAAACTAAGTAAATTTATATATAGCATCTCATTTGACTTTCACAAATACCTATCTGGGAGATGGGTATTATTATAACATCCATTTTATAGTTGAGGAAAATGAAACTGGTAGCAAGCTATGAAGGTTTACACAATGAGTAATGAATGAGGGCTGAATTTGAACTCAGATCTTCGTGACTCTGGACCTAGTGTTCTCTTCCCTGGCTACCCTGCTGCCATACCAGGCAGATCCTATTGAGGGGACCTCTCTGGTGGTTGTGAGGAACACTGTGAAAATCAAGGGTTCTACAATCAGAAGCCCAGGTTACCAATGAGAGAAAAGGCATGGAAAAGGCTTTCATTTCCCCCAAATTATTGGTTTGGAAAACATTTCGGTATTTGCTGATTTGTGGAGAACAGAGTAGAATTCCTATTTCACTGGCACCATAATCAAAATCCTATTGATTCAGCATCTATTCTGTGGGTGGCATTAATATTTCCCTGGTATGCTTATTCCTCCGTTAATAAATGTCTCATAATTTGAGCAAGATTGTAAAATAATATTCCTTTTCTAAGTTCTTGATGGATCATCAGCAATCAGGGGAATTTTAAAGAGCAGAGAATCATCCCAGTGCCTCAATAAAAGGATGTGTAAGGCAGAAGGCTTAGGGTTAGAGGTGGTTTGAGGCACATCAAATAAACAACCGCACACCTCCCCCTTGATCACATTTCCAGCTTTCCACTTCCTCAGATTTCTCCAAACTACCATTCATTTCTTCAAGCTTCTCCCTAGGAGTTCATGCTGAGCAGAGAACTCTGGGAGAACCTGACTTCTGACTAGGGGCTTGGGACTAGCTGCTGGGAGCCCCTTTTGGAGAGGACAGGAAGGGAAGAAGAGATAATGCATCTCACAATCACACGTATGATCATAGATATGGAACTGAAAGAAAATGCCCTCCATTTCAATATGAAGAAACTGAGGGAAGTCGAGGGATCTCCTTGATCAGTCCCATAGTCTGGAGCCAATCAAAGGCATCTTGGGAGTCCAGAACCCCAGACTTTCTGTTATGTATAATCTCAGGGTCACCCTAAATAGCTGTGTACCTGAAGAGCTCCCTTCCTTTCTTCAGCCCTCTCCATTTAAGGCAAACTCATTCATCATGGGTAAATTGAGGGGCAGAAATTTTCCCCCTTTCCCTTCTGTGCTTTGAAGGAAGGCAAAAACTGCTTCATTTTTGTCTCTGCACATTTGTTGTCCTGAAAGTCTCACAAAAATAGGTGCTTGATGAGAAGGGGACACCCTGGGCGTCCATAGGATAGCATGACAGGATTCAGGGGCATAGAACACAGTGGGAAGGAAGGGGGTGTAGAGGTTAACATTATAGGGAGCTGGAGCATCTTTCCTGAGAAGCTTTGCCCAGTAACCCCGGGAGTCTCAAAGGACCATGAAACATGATTCAGTTGGCAAGTGGAAATTCTTGCCAGAAGGAGACCTCAAGGTGATACAGTCCAAAACCCTTCACTTTGCAGAAGAGCACATTGAAATATGGAACGATGAATGTACTTGTCCAAGGTGAGCCAGGTAGTCAGCTCCAGAGCTGATCTCAGAGCTGTCTCTACTCTCCAACTGTCTCCTGCTCCAAGTTGGGGAAGAATCCAGTTTGACTTACAACCTTCTATTAGTAAATGTGCCCTAAGAGAAGTAAGGAATAAAAGGTTGTTTGAAAGATAATTTGCAAATGGCTACTCTAAATGCAGATATGTGCTCTCATCACCTCATCTGACCTTTGGCAAGGCAGCACCTGCTTTCCTGGGAATCCGCTAGAACAGGGTCACATTGGAAATGATACCTCTGTTGACAACAAGGATCTGATCCAAAAGGCCCAGAGCTTGGTGATGCTCCTGTGACATCCCATGTTGGCACAGCCTCATGAAATAACTAACACTCAGATCGATAAAGGAATTCGGATTTAAAAGGGGACATGCCAATTCAGATATCAGATTCATATCCCTCACTCACCTGGAGGCTATTGAGAATGTTCTGTAATTAAAAAAGTCAGAGAAGGACAAGGATGATCAATCAGAGGAGACAAAACTCCTAAACTTTAGTATTTCGCAATATACCCTTGGACAGGCAGCCTTCCCCAAATGAAATCAGTTTCATTTCTCCCATGCCTTTTGCCTTTCTCTTCCCACCCTAACCAATGTTACAATTAAGTCCCAAATATTTGCTTTTCATTTTATTTTCTTAGCAGAGAGCATGATGAATTCAGGTCATATCTTGTGTCCTTTCATGCATATGTCATGGCCATGGAATTTGACTTTAACTAAAAGGGGGGGGGTTGTGTGAGGGAAGGGTCATTTGGAATACTGAAATTTCACCCTATTTGACATCACATAATGGATTTTTCTTAGTTGTCCAATGACTTTTGATTTCCCTCAGGCTGAAGTCCTTGAAACTGTCCCTTCATCACTGATCATTTTTCCAAATTTCAGGAAGCAATTGGGAATGTTGAAACATAAATCAGTGTGCATCAAAGTGTCTACCTTCTAAGACTGGTTTTATTTTTGTGATCTGTGCATATGTCTAAGCATATGCTTATGTAGGTGTGTGCATACTCATGAGCACACATGCATAAGGCATGTCCCTATGCATTAACCCATGCATTGTGTGCATGTAGGTATGTGGGTAGGTATGCAATTCATATGTGTGTGCATAGGCAGCTTGTATTTATGCAGGCATATATCTATCTATCTATCTTAGGTGTATTATATTTTTGCTGTTCAGTGATTTTTCAGTCCTCACCTCATTTGGGGTTTTCTTAGAAAAGATACTAGAGTGCTTTGCCATCTTCTTCTCCTTCTTATTTTATGTAACAGGAAACTGAGGCACAGGGGATTATGGGAGTCAACCAGCTGATAAGTGTCTGAGACTGGATTTAGAGATGGAAAGAAGAGCCTTCCTGGTTCCAGGCCCAGAGGTCTAGCCACTGGATCCTATAACTGCCCTTTCTGTATCTTCATGTGTGCTTATATGTACATGTATGCAAGGTAGCATGTGTAGACCTGCATTTTGTCGGTGTGTATGTGCATGTGCTTATGTGTTTGCATGCCCGTGCATGTGTCTACATGTAACAGGGGTGTACTTGAATGTGTCAGAGAGTATGGAAACATGCATGACTTATACACACATATATACTTATCACTGTGCATGTAAACGGGTGTGCAATACACATGTTTGTAGCATGCAACATGTCCCCAAAGTCTTAGCGCAACTTGTTACGCAGAGGGATTTAGAAGTAATAATTATG
The DNA here is from genome assembly GCF_037893015.1 of Macrotis lagotis. NCBI lineage: Eukaryota > Metazoa > Chordata > Mammalia > Peramelemorphia > Peramelidae > Macrotis > Macrotis lagotis. Next base: position 6,380,049 of record NC_133661.1, read on the forward strand.
ACTATGATGCTTCTGATACTGATATGATACTTAGATTTTATTCTAGAGGCAAAAAAAGAGCCACCAGTCTTGGTTGAGTAGGGGAGTGATGCAGTCAGACCTATGCTTAAAGAAATGCTCTTTGACCCACCACTGGGACATCCTGGAGTAATGGACAGGGAGGAGGCTCTGAGGATGATATAGGGGACATGCACAAAGGTTTGAACTCAAGCCGCAGTGGCATGGCCAGACCCCAGAGAAGTGATGAGGGTGGAAACAGCAAGCTCTGGTAACAGTTGCATGCCCCCCCTCCCATTGGTTGATTTTCCCATCACATTCCCTTTGGAAGGTGTAGCATCCTTTATCCAAAAAGTCTTAATGACAAGGGTTTTTTATTTATGCATTTATTTTCTTGAGGAATCATAAATCAGCAAACCTAATCCACCAATAAACTTGTCTTATTTATATGCAGTATTTCCCACCTGTACCCCCCCCCCACCTTCTACAATTATGGGAGAAGACTATGCTTTTATTGAAGCAATATGGATCATATTAATTACATACATTTTAGGTTGCTTTAGTGCTTAAATCTACATTTCTTCCCCTCCTGGTTCAACTCCTGACTTTTCAGACTTTCTCATGCAGCCCCCCTTCTGGACCTTCCCTCCACACCAGGGACCTCTTCACCTTAAAACATCCATGGTCCCTCTGGAGATTGCTCACTTTGGTGAGAGGTCAGGCCAGTTCGCCTTCCTTCTCTCTTCAGCTGTTTCTGACATTTTGGAGTTTGACACCATTGCCCAATATGTAGACTTTCATCCTTTGTTTTTTTCTCTCCCTTCTGTGCATCATCTTCTCTATTAGAGTGTAAGCTCCTTGAGCATAGGAGCATAGGGAGGGACTGTCTTTTTTCCTGCTTGCATAGCACAGTGCCACGGACATAGCACATCTACAATAAATACTTGTTTATTATTGCCTTCTGTGGATCCCCTTTGAGAATGAGTCCATTGGGCAACCCTATTGACTATCCCACCTGAGTGTTCGTGACCCCTGTATGGTGGATGGTGGCTACTTCTCGAATAATATTGATGCAACCTTTCCCAGCCTAGAGTTTCACTTCTCAGTCTTGCTACATTAATTTTGTCTGTTCGATGTCTCAATATATTGAAATCAAAGTTCCTTGTTTCATTTTGTCTCTTCCTCTGTCCCCTATTTTGAATGAGGGAATAACAGCTCTTGCAGACCTCAAATTACTTTGTAAACCGGTAATCATCCAAACTCTTTGCTACTGTGCCCCACCTTCCCAACATACACAACTCTCTGGCACTGTGATTCCTGCCCTCATGGGGAATACCTACCCAGGAACATCAGGGCCAGGATTGGTTAAAATTTAGGGGGCGGGGATTAAGCAGAAAATAACAAAATCAGAAATAATTAAAATCACTAATCCAATGCTTGATGAACCTGAGAATATTGTAACAAATACTTGAGGAAGTACTCATCACTTGATAAGAATTGCTAAAAATTTAAATATCTCATCAAAAATTATATTTTTATATTATGTTTTGTGCCACTCAAAGTTTGTTTGTTACTTCAATATATAAGATCACACCATTAAGGAAAAAAGAATTTTAGGAGGGCTAAGTCAATTATCCTTCTCAATAATGGATTGGAGGAGAATTATTAATAAAATAAGTGAAAGAAAATATTATGTGAAGAATACATATAATACACTTCATTTCTTAGACAAAACATACATATACCTCATATCTTGGACAAAATGTATGTGCTTGAGTACAGATAGGAATTTGTAAAATACATAGTATCTTATAAAACTTGACCATTTTCTGTGGCAGAAATGTCAAATTATGTGAAAATAGAAAAGAACAATGGCAATATTTATAGTTCATAATATAATTTAAAATTACTAATACAGGCAACACAAGGAAAAAAAAACAGTCCTGGAGACAAGGATAGACTGAATAAATTAGTGGGTCAAAGAATAAATCACATAAAGAATTAATGGCTAGGGAAGAAAACAAAACCAACAAACTATCATACTAAAATTTCTATGATACAGCTACAGAAAAATTCTATCTCTAAAAATACACATCTAAAACAGAAAAAGGAAGAATTAATGAACTGGTTATATAATTAAGAAGAAACAAGAAAACCAAAAACTTAAACACCAAAGGAGGCCAAAAGGAAAACCAACAACAGCATTTAAAACTGAAAGAGATAAGCATAAATCTGAAGTCCTAAAGATATAGGCAGCTCAGTGATGGGCCTGGAGTCAAGAAGACCTGAATTCAAATCTAGTCTTAGACACTGGCTAGTTGTGTGACCCTGGACAAGTCACTTAACCTGTGTTTGAAGGGCAGTTTATTCATCTGTTAAATGGAAATAATAACAGCAGCTATCTCCCAGAAGTCTTGTGAAGGTCAAATTATCACATCCCATGTTTATATAATAAGTGCTAAAATGATTAATAAAATTAAAATAAACAAATAAATAGACCTTTAGTAAATTCATTTTTAAATTTTTTATGTAATTTTAAAAATAAAAACAAAAATAGTTAACATAGAATGCTGAACTTGAAGACAGAAATCCCTGAGTTCTAATCTTGCTTCCGTCCCTTATTAGCTGTGTGACCCTGGACAAGTCATTGTGTCTCAACCATTACTTTATCTTTAAAATGGACAAGAATAACCCTTCCTTAGATTGTTGGGAGATATAATGAGTCAATTTATGTGAAGTGTTTTATAATCCTTTGGGGTTTATATAAATATTAGCCATTATTACTTCATGGCTTTATTATTTTGTTATTAAATCAAGAAACAAAGAAGAAATGCAAATAAGCATCTAAAGTAATTATCCATACAAAATTATATGGCAAGAAAACTAAGAATTCAAAAGAAATTGAGAATAGCTTATAAAATAATAAATTCTGCTTGTAGATTTTACATATTCTCTCTCTATATATATAATTATATATTGTATAACTCCCTATAATTTCCCTTGAGATTCTGGGTATTTTGTTCTTATAAATGAAAACTGTTATTATTTTATTTGGCTTTATGAGTTAGCATCTTGATAGTTTCATTAGGTTAACATTACTTTGGTAAGTTAACTTATATGGAATCTATTTATATTATATTGTTGTGTCCTCAAAGTATATGTAATTTTTTAATATTGTTTCTTTAAAGATTGCTTCCTTATTGTATTTCTTTTTGTAGTCAATATATCTTGGTAGATATTTTATGTGGTTTGTATTTACTTTGGATGGCATTTCTTTTTACGTTATTTGCTCCTAATTTTGTTTTTCTCAAAGGAATCGTTGGCGATTTTTGTGGCTCTATTCCAATCCTGCTATTTTCCAAGAGATATTATTTATATTATTGACTATTTTCTTTCCTAAGTCTAGGATTTTCATAGCATCATTCAGGAAGGGTAATTTTGTCTCCTCTCAACCAAGGTCTGCACCTTTCATTTGTTCCTCTTGTCATTGCTTTTGCCAATATTTCTAGAAATTCAAAGACAAACATCTGGGGGAAACCACTTCTTGCTTTACTCCTGAATTCTTTGGAAAAGTTTCTAACAGTTTTTCATTATAAGGAAAGATAATCTTGGGATTTAGAGATGTCCTTTAAAAAAAAAATCTATGTTTAATTAGGCTGTGGTTGGAAGGGGTTCAAGCATAAATGAATATTTTTATTAAAAGGTGATTTAGTGAATAGAATTTCATTTGACTTGGAGAATTAAGCTCCTCCCTAGACGTTGTGGAACCCTGGAGAAGTCATTTAACTGATTTTAACCTCAATTTTCTCATTTATAAAACGAGGATAATAATGCCTACCTCGCAGGGTTGTTGTAAGACCAAAAGTGATAACTCTTGTATAGAGTTTAACAAAAGTAGCAAGTAAAAATAATGTTAGCTGTATCATTATCGTTCTTTTTAATACAATTATCTGTCGCTGTAGCTTTGTCTTAGAAAATGTTTTTCCTTTTAATATTATTTAAATATTTTTATAAATATTGAGTTCATTGGCATGTGAAGACACCATTCTAATGGAAAATGTTTTTAGATCTATTGCTGTAAACTTTTAACTACAATTTCATTTAAATTGCATGCATTAATGATGTTGGTCTTCCTTAAAACTTTTTCCCTTTATCTTTATTGAATTTAGAATTTGGTAGTGTTTGTAGAATAATTTGTGTAGTATACTTATAAGTTATCATTTTGTAAAACTTGTCCCAAATCCATCTAGAACATATCTATTTATCTAAGTATATATCTGTACCAATATCTATGTCTATATCTATCTATATCTATATCCATAATCATATATCTATATAGATATAGATATACAGAGATAGAGATAGAAACAGAGACAGAGACAGATAGAGATAGAGATAGATAGAGATAGAGATAGAGAGAGAGATAGAGATAGATAGAGATAGAGAGAGAGAGATAGAGATAGAGATAGAGATAGAGAGAGAGAGAGAGAGAGAGAGAGAGAGAGAGAGATATCAATTTAAACCCCATTGCTAGTTCCATTTTGGCATCTTCAACTTTCTTTTTGATACTTGGGTTTTGTAAAACCTCTATTGAATCCATTCGCATTTGAAATTGAGATTCCTTGATGTCTGTTTTTGCTTCAATTATTATTTCCCTGTTGATTTTTATACTCCTGGTTAATTAAACTAATCTGCCCCTGTGATTACATTGGTAGGTCCTTTTTTTAATATGATAGATCAATTCCTCCCTGATCTCCTGCTCTTTGTGTTCAGCTGCCCTCTCTGAAATGTCAGTCAAGTGGATGGAGCATAAAGACCTGGTTTCAACTTCTATCTACATATAAATTGTCCACATAGACCTGGACAAGTACAGTGTCTGACACTTAGAGATCAATTGATAAATGCTTGGTGATTGACTGAAGTCCCAATCTCTCAATATCCTGGAGAACTCACCATAACTATAGATTTTGGCAAGGCAAACTCCCCAAATCCCAAGTCCAGTCTCCATCCCAACTTAATTGGTTCTCTCCTTATTTCCACCATCTTTTTTTTCCTTCCTAGGTAAGAGTGCATTGCATAAATTCTTTTTCCTGAAACCTCTTTTTAGTAAAATTTCTGCTGTATCTTTTGCTAAGATATTTTTCTTTACTTTGCTTTCATTTTTTCTTGTTTTGGCTTTATTCTGATTTCTATTATCTAAGTCTCTAAACTCTAATCTTACTTTTTTCTTTCTTCCTTCCTTCTCTGTCACCCGAAAGGAGTAGGGTTTTCTTTTTGTTTTCAAGGCAATGGGGTTAAGTGATTTGCCCAAGGCCACACAGCTAGGTAATTTTTAAGTATTTGAGGCTGGATTTGAACTCAGGTACTATGGACTCCAAGGCCAGTGCTCTAACTGTGCCACCTAGCTGCCCCAAGAGTAGGATTTTTTAATGACCAAATTTGAACTCCACCCATCCTATTTATCTGTTCCACATTTAAAATTCTAGAATTTAGAACTCTATCACCTGAATCTCAAGCCCCAGCCAACCCCTGCACTATGACCATTGATAAGTTTCTACCACGAATTCTACCTCTCTTTCTAGATCTTTCTTACCTTTGGCTCAGTTTCAATACTCAGAAACCTCTTTTCCTTGGGTGGGAGCCATCCTCCATAGTACTTTTCTTTTGGAGAAGGTTGGTTCAATAACATTCTAATTTTCCTCAAGCAGAACCCATTACTGAGCTTCTGCCTCTTATAAATTCCATAGGAATATACTTTGATGCAATTTTTATCTTTTCTCTTCAAGTAGATGCTCCACTTGACTATTCCCTTTAAACATTTTCCTCATCATTGTTTTCACTTTCTTCTAATTTTTGTGGAAATATTAAATAAATGAATATCCCTTCACTGTTTATCCTAGGATTTGGTAGAGGACCTTCTCTTATCTGTTTCCCTGAGCCCTTTCTTGTGTCTTCCACTGTATTACCCTTCCCACCAAAGATCTCATTCATTTATAGGAGTTCAGGGGATTTAGCCCCAAAACTGTTAATTTGCCTGTTCCTCCTCTGCTTCTGCTGATTATTTAAATTTCTCTCAAATAGATACTATTTGTCCCTTGGTAATCCTTCTTTGTTCTTTCTTTTACATCTCAGTTCAATTATTTTTTAATAGCCTGCATACATGAGATAATTGATTTTATCATTTGCCTTTTGTTTATAATTGTATTTATTTATCTTTATTAGGTTTCTGTTATGGAGTTATTTACAAGCCAATATTTTGCTCACCTTTTTTCCCCATGTTGCTTCAGTTCTTTCTTTCTCAGCTGTTGGGTTGGTAAGAATATCCCAAATGCCTCTTTTTAAATTATATTCTTTTAGCATTGAATATTTAGACTCAGGTTTGCATTGCAGCTTGAGTATCTTTGCTTTCTTTTCCTTCTTGTGATTTCTCGGGTGTAATAATTCATGGTTATGTAGACTGAGGCTTTTCCACCTTCTCTGGAAGTCTTCTTCCTGGATGGTTAGAAAATGGAGAGTTAGTTATTGACACCAACCCTTCATTCCTGTATGACTTGGACTGAGTTTTATTGTCCCTGTTTCTATTTTCTCCTGACAGTCATCTGTGACCTCTGTTGGTCACGTGGTCAGTTGTTTTCTATTGTCTTCATTCCAATAGTCTCCAGACAACTTGTGCAGGGGCAGCTAGGAGGTGCAGTGGCTAGAGCACCAGCCCTGGAGTCAGGAGGACCTGAGTTCAAATCCAGCCTCAGACACTTGATACTTACTAGCTTTAGGTGACTTTAGGTCTTGCCTTGTTTAAAAAACAAACAAAAACAAACAAAAAACCACATTCATTTTCTGTATTCCGATAGGATATTGATTTGTTTTGTCATCCTATCCTCAGAGATGTGCCTGCACATCCCATTGTCTTCTTTTTTACTTGTTTGTTTAGTCTATATGGAATTAAGGTATTTTTTAACCCTTCTACCTTTAGCTTCTCTTTTGCTTCATTTTGATCTATTTTCATATTTTTCTGTTGTAAATAAATTGTATTCCCTTTGAAAGTCTCTATTCTTTTTTTTTAGTTATTTTTTTGCAAGGCAATGGGGTTAAGTGATTTGCCCAAGGCCACACAGCTAGGTAATTATTAAGTGTCTGAGGCTGGATTTGAACTCAGGTCTTCCTGACTCCAGGGCCAATGCTCTATCCACTGTACCACCTAGCTTCCCCAAGTCTCTATTCTTTTAAGGAGAATCATTATCCTTTGTTCTATCCTTTCTTTTCTTAGTTTCAATTATGCATTTAAACCTTGAATTTTCACCAAATCATCTTCCTAAAGTCTTACTTTCATAGCTTTTGAAGCATTATGGAGCTCCTTGTCAGTATTGCATAATGTCTCGGAAATCTTCAGAGTAGGTATTTGGTCTGTCCTTTTTGGTTCATCTTCCTCCATGTTCTTATAACTGTTCATAATGTTTTTGCTTTTCTTTGAATTCATACTCCTTCCTTCTTGTGTCTTGATGTGCATGTCTGTGATCTCCACGTTTACCAAGTCCTCTATCCTTTGGTCCATGGATTTCAATTGGTATTATCCACTCTTTGGTCTCTAACCCTTCTACCATCATACAGTCTCTTGTGGATGGCTGTCTTCTTCTGCCTCTTTAAAATAAGAATGTAAATAAGTCCATTTATACTGAGACAAAAATCAATAAATAAATTGAGAATGTGGGGGGGATGTGGGGACAGAGTAAAGACTGGGGAGAGGACTGGGCACAGAAGGATTTCCAGTTCCTGTCCTTCAAGTCAAGGCTTTTACTCCTCCAGCTTAAGGCATCATTCTGAGTCCTTTCTGCTGCCAGCTTGTTTATTTGGTTTTGTTTGAGCTCCTCTACTAACGGACAGCAACTTGGCCCAAATTTTTTTCCATTTGCTGGGTCTCAATTTTCTGCTCTGTGAAGTGGGAATGGTGAATAATTATTAGATTTCTGCCTTTCTCACAAAAATCGTGAGACAAACATCATCTTTTGGAGCATGTTTCATTATTTTTGTTTCTAAGCCCAGAAACATGGAAAACTGAGACAGCAAAGAAAGGAAATGAGAAACTGGGGTGGGGGGAATTACTTTTCTTTCTTACTGGAAAAGAACAAATGTAAAGAAGTCTTGGTGCTGAGCCCAGGCTGAAGCCCTGTTATTTTCATTTTATTTTATGTTTTGCTCTTCCTAATCAAGCATACCAATCAAATATCATCATTTAATTATCATATCAGGTTCAAATTCATTTTTACTGATACAATTAAAAGATTGGCAAATATTATATTACAAGTGGCTTTGAATCACGTTAACAAAACCGTGATTGTAATTTGATGTGAAACTCACATGATCTGATGGAAAAATTGATTTTTAATTGTGTCGGGGGGAATCCTGTGCCTGCCTCTTCTGGCTCCCCTCACATCCGCAGTGTCACTGAGAATGAGACAACACAGGCATTTCTACATTGGTGGAGGAAGTTCCGCTTACACTGAATGGACATGCAGCCAGCTCCAGCTATGGAAAGCCCGGGACAGATTCGGTCCTGGCTCCACCCTGCTCTCCAGCTGTCTGGCTTGGACACTCATTTGCAGATCACATAGCCTGAAAGTGTTTCATATAAATCCAGAGTAAATTGAAAAGGCTCTCCTCTATACAAAGAGTGAAGGAAAGCCAGCTTTTTCCTGGCCTGCCCCCCACCCCATAAAGCTATGGCAAGTGTTCATTGTCTGCAACCCCTCCTTATATGACCCATTCAAGCCCAAGACTCTGCTAAATGCTCCCTTTGTATCTGCATGCATCACACAAAGTCAACTCTTCTCTCTCCAAAGCAAGGGGATTATTAATTTTTGCTACACACACACACAAATATGAACAAGATTTTTTCAATTAATGTTTTTTTTCTCCCGTTTCATTTGTTTCCACCTGACACCACAGATGTGATGTTGTCTTTCTCACAGCTGGAGACCAACTAAAATGGCCTCTGGGATAATGTGGATATGTCAAACAACAAAGAATCCGCCATTTAAAACAAGAGAAGGCCATATTTATGAATAAGTCTTGCCCTTTTCTCATGCTCCTTAACCAGCTAATTCAGAGGGCTACCTGAAACTTTCTGACCTGCCAATTAATTTGAGAATGTGCAGGGAGGGAAATGATCCCATCTCTCCTTCCTGGCCAACATTCTCACTCCCCGGATCTGGACCCTATCTTGCCTCCAAACCATTTATTGTTCTGGACCTCAGTGGATGGCAGGGGAAGTTGGTCTCTTCTACCCAGGTGTTTTCCCAAGCACTGACATTCCCCTCCCAAGAGATACAAAATCTGACTCTTATTGGAGCATCCAGACTGCTGACTTTGGGGCCCAAAATGAGCCATGATGTGGCAGGCAGTTGAAATGTTAAATATTCAGTGTGGGCAACTCTTTGATAGAGCAGAGGGAAAGCTCTGTTTGGCTCAGCTTTTTCACAAGCCAATTTATCTAAAGTGGTTTGTCCAGAACAATACTGAACCTCACAGTCTCTCAAGGATTGAAATTCCTGGGTCATATGATGTTGTGACTCCAAGGAAGAATTCATAAGTGTTTTTTTGATGGTGATGATGATGGAAATAAAGGTGATGGTGAAGATAAAGATGAATAATTTGAATGAGAAAACCCAGATCATTATGATTAACTGCTACTTTGAATCTCTATGGATTTGGTTTCTAATTCTTCATTTTGAGATTTTACAATTACCCTAAGGAGATTAGATATAGCATTTAGATTTGAATCTCATATATTTACTAACTCTTTAACTCTATGTAATTCACTCCCCTCCACCACCACATTGTATCTCAGATTATTTAATTTAATCAGATTGACCTAGATATTAACCAGGATCTTTTTTACTATTTAATTTTTTTCTCATATATAAAAACAATTTTGTTATTTTGAATTTTGAATTCCAAATCACTCCCCACCTTAAGAATGCAAATAATCTGACATAGATTATGTATGTGTAATCATGCAAAACATTTCCATATGAGCCATGCTGCAAAAGAAAAACAGACTAAAACAAACAAAAAAGAAAGTTTAAAAATATGCTTTGATCTATCTTCAGATTCCATCAATTCTTTCTTGGGAGCATTTTTCATCCTTCGGAATTGTGTTGGATCATTGTACTGCTGAACATAATTGGCAGTCAGCAGCTGATCATTATAAAATATTACCGTTACTATGTACACGTTTTTCCTGGTTCTGATCACTTGTTTTTGCATCAGTTCATCTACGCTTGGGTTTTTCCTAAAACCATCCTGTTCATCATTTCTTAGAAAACAATAGTATTCAATTACAGTCATATACCACAATTTATTTACATTCCCCAATTGATAAGTATTCCCTCAACGTCTAGTTCTTGCCACTACTAAAATAAAGATACTATGAATAATTTTGTACATGGAGGTCCTTCACCTTTTTCTTGAACTCTTTGGAATAGAAGTCTAGTAGTGATATTGTTGACCAAAGAGAATTCACAGTTTTACCACACTTTGTACATAGTTCCAAATTACTTCAAAATGGTTGGATCAGGGGTGGAGCCAAGATGGTGACATGAAGGGATCGAGTCTTAGGAGCTCTCTGATGAAAACTCATAAACTAAGGACTCTAACTAAACTTTTGAGAGACAGAACCCACAAAGGGACCCAGTGAGGCAGTTCTCCCACTCAAGGTAACCTGGAAAAAGAGCAGAAAGGCTCTGCTCCCCGGGGTCGGAGGGGTGGCCCGCCAGAGGGGTGGCCCACCAGAGCCAAAGAACTTCAGCCTCCCGGAGGCAGCCCCAGGGTGCTGGGAGCTGCGGCTCACAGCAGCGGGGGAGTCTCCTGAGCTGCACCCCGGGTAGCACCAGCACAAAGTGGAGGAACAGTGGGGGACCTCTGCCAGAGTGAGCACGTGGAGACCAGCCCTCAGGACACAGCCAGCAGCTTGGGCTTTCTGCAGCCCAAATCCAGGAAACAGAAGCAGGCAGAGCCTGTAAGCAGGAGCACCCAGGGCATGAGCCCATTGAGCTGAGGGAGGGGAGTGAAGAGAGAGAGAGACTGCCCAGCTCTGTCCTCTGCCTCTGGAACAGGACTCTGGGGCTCTGACCACATTCAGATCCTGATCCCAGTCTAGGCCCCCCAGTAGAACAACAACAGGGGCCCCACCTCGCCCCGTGGCAGAGGGGGGTGCTTATGTTCATTCACGACCAGGAGGGAGGACAGAACCTCACACACTGAGACCCTTGTGGGAGTGTCACAAAAGCTCAGGAAGCACACCCAAACCAGGCTCAGCCTGGGAAAATGAGCAAGCAAAGATATAAGAGGAAGACTATTGAGAAATATTTTGCAAATGAGCCCAAGAAGGATCAAAATACTCAGTCTGAAGATGAGGAAGCACAAGCTCCTACATCTAAAGACTCCAAGAAAAACAGAAATTGGGCTCAGGCTATGAGAGAGCTCAAAAAAGGCTTTGAAAATCAAATGAGGGAGTTGGAAGAAAAACTGAGAAAAGAAAGGAGAGGGATGCAGGAAAAACATGAAAATGAAGTCAGCAGCTTAGTCAAGGAGATCCAAAAAAAAATGCTGAAGAAAATAGCATGCTAAAAAACAGCTTAGGTCAAATGGATAGAACAGTTCAAAAAGTTATTGAGGAGAAGAATGCTTTAAAAAGCAAAATTGGCCAGATGGAAAAAGAGATAAGAAAACTCTCTGAGGAGAATAAATCCTTCAGACAAAGCATAGAATTCAGGGAGATTGATGAATTTACCAGAAATCAGGAATCAATACTTCAAAACCAAAAAAAATGAAAAATTAGAAGAAAATGTGAAATATCTCATTGAAAAAAAAACAACTGATATGGAAAACAGACTTAGGAAAGATAATTTGAAAATTATTGGAATACCTGAAAGTCATGATCAGGAAAAGAGCCTTGACATCATTTTCAAAGAATTACTACAGGAAAATTGCCCTGATATTCTAGAAGCAGAGGGCAAAATAGAAATGGAGAGAATCCACCGATCCCCCCGAGAAAGAGATCCCAAAAAACCAACCCCTAGGAATATTACAGCCAAGTTCCAGAACTCCCAAGTGAAACAGAAAATATTACAAGCAGCCAGAAGGACACAGTTCAAATATCATGGAGCTGCAGTCAGGATCACTCAGGACTTAGCAGCAGCTACATTGGAAGCTCGTAGGGCTTGGAATACAATATACCGGAAGGCAAGAGAGCTTAGAATGCAGCCAACAATGAACTACCCAGCAAGGCTGAATGTCCTCTTCCAGGGAAAAAGATGGACTTTCAATGAACCAGGGGAATTTCAAAGGTTCCTTTTGGAATGGCCAGAGCTGAACAGAAGGTTTGATCTTCAGATGCAGGACTCAGGTGAAGCATGGAGATTGGAGGAGAAGGGGGAAATATGAGGGACTTAATGAGGATGAACTGCATGTATAGAAAAATGATACTGATTATATTCATATGAACCATCTCAGTTAATAGAGCAGGTAAAGGGAGCTTTTATAGTTGAAGCACAGGAGAAAGCTGAAGTCGAAGATAAAATATGGAGTAAAAATGGAGTCAATAAGAAAAAAGGGAAATGGAATGGGAGAAAGAAAAAGGAGGGGGAATGGTCCAAGATATTTCACATAATAAGATTTTGTTTAGTACAATGAGCTATTGCAATGATATGGAAGGGGAGAGGCAAGGGGGAATGAGGGAACCTTTGCTCTCATCAGAGATGGCTAGGAGAGGAAACAGCAAATATACTCAATGGGGTATAGACAACTGGAGTAAGAAGGAGGGGGGAGCAGGGGGAAGGGGTGGGGATATGAATAAAGGAGGAGAGGATGGACCATGGAGGGACAGTGTTCAGATACAACACATTTTTTTTTACTTCTTGCAAGGGGCTGGGATTGGATGGCCTGCCCAGGACCATGGGGCCAGGTGGATTCTGGGCCTAAGGGGTGTTATGGGGGCTCAGGGCTTCTTGGTCCCAGGACCGGGAATCTGTCTGCTGTGCCACTCAGCAACCCTACAGCAGAGTCAGAGTGAAAAGAGAGAGAAAATATAGTACACAGTAGTGGTGAAATAAGAAAAGAGGGAGTTGTGATCAGCAATGGCAACGTTGGAAAAATATGGAAGTAACTTTTGTGATGGACTTATCATAAAGAATGTGATCCACTCATAACAGAGTTGATGGTGTTGGAACAAAGACTGAAGCACATTTTTTGTTATTATTATTTGGGGGAGGGTGCAGGGCAAGTGGGGCTGGGTGGCCTGCCTGGAACCACATAGCAGAATGATCTTTGGGTGTCTGAGGCCGGATTCGAACCCCGGTGCTCCTGGCTCAAGGGCCAATGCTCTGTCTGCCACCCAGCCACCCCTACTATTATCACTATTTTATTTTATTTTGGGTCTTTTTTTTTTCCTTTCTTCTTTTTGGTTTTTGCAGGGCAGTGGGGATCAAGTGGCTTGCATGTCACATGTCTGGGTGATTATTGGGTTTACGAGGCTGGATATAGACTCGGATGCTCATGGCTCCAGGGCTGGTGCTTCATCCATTGTGCCACCAGGCCATACCTACAATTATTACTATTTTTTTATTTTAATTTTTTTCTCTCCCCTTTACTTTTTTGCCCAAGAAAGTCTATCTATATTCATGGGGGAGGGGTATTTTGTTTACTTGTAAACAAGTATATTTTATTAATGTAAAAAACCATTTGTATGAAATGAGAATAAAAAAATTAGAACATAAATGAATATTAAAAAATGGTTGGATCAGTTCACAACTCCATTAACAGTGAATTAGTGTCTCAACATTCCCTATAAAATTTGTCATTTTCCTTTTCTGTCACATTAGTCAATCTGATAGGTGGGAGGTGGAACTTCAACATTGCTTTACTTTGTATTTCTATAATTAATAATAATTTAGAACTTTTTATGTTCATAGATAGCTTTGATTGTTTTTTATCTGAAATCTACCTATTCATACTCTTTGACCATTTATTAATTGGAAAACGATTCATATTTTAAAAAATTGACTCCATTCTCTATATAATTTGAGAATTGAAGCCTTTATTAGAAATAGTTGCTGTAATCCCCCTCCCTGCTCCAGTTTCCTGCCTTTCTTCTAATCTTGATTACATTGGTTTTGTGTGTGCAAATTTTTAATTTAAATATTATCAGAATTATCTATTTTTCATTTCACAATGTTCTCTGTCTCTTGTTTTGTCATAAATACTTCCCTTCTCCATAGATCTGACAGGTGAACTATTCTTTATTCTCTTAATTTCATCAACCTTTATGTCCAAGTCATGTAACCATTTTGACCTATATTGGTAGAAAATGTGAGAAGTTGGTGTATGCCTAGTTTCTGTCATACTATTTTTCAGTTTTGCCAGAGTTTGGGTTTTTTGTCTATATTATGGAACGCAAAATGACTAATTTTGGTTCCATGAAATTGAAAATACTCAAACAAAACCGATACAACCCAGATTTCAAGCAGAAAGATTCAAAGCAGAAAGCTGGGAAGCAATTTTTTATAGTTAGTGTTTTCTTTTCTCAAAAATATAGAAAATTGAATCAAATATGTAAGAATACAAATTCTTCAGAAGAGAGAGAGAGGAGGGAGTGAAAGAGAAAAATTCAGAACTCAAAATTTTATAAAAATAAATGTTAAATTCAGAAAATATAATTGGGAAAAATATAAAATACTACCAAAATAAAAATTCAAGTTATTCCTCAAATGATAAATGCTCAAAGGATATAAATAGGCAGTTTCCAGATGAATAAATTAAAACTATAGTTACAAATGGGAAAATAATGTTAATAACTATTTATCAAAGAAATGCAAATTTCAAACAACTCTGAGGTAACACCTCATATCTATCAGATTGGCTAATAGAAAAGAGGTAAAATGATAAAAATTGAAGAATATTGGAATAGTAATGCTTTCTGGAGAGCAATTTGGAAATATACCCTAAGGGCTACAAGAATGTGTATGCCCTTTGATCCAACTATGCCACTATTAGTTCTGTATTCCAAAGGGATCATAAAAAAATAAAAAAGGTCCATATGTACTGAAAAGTTTTATAGCAGCTTTTTTGTGCTGGCAAAGAATTGAATATTGTGGGGGTGCTCATCAATTAGGGATTGACTGAATAAGTTGTGATATATGAATGCAAAGGAATACTATTGTGCTATGATAAATTATCTGACAGAAGTCAGGAAAACCTGGAAAGACTTTCATTAACTGATGCTTAGGGAAATGAGTAGAACCAGGAAAAAAATTGTACACAGTAACAACAACATCATGTGACGATCAGCTATGATAGACTTAGCTTTTCTCAGCATATAATGATCCAAGATAATTCCAAAAGATTCATAATGGAAAATGCTATATGCTCCCAGATAAAGAACTATGGAGTCTGAATATCGATCAAAGTGCACTATTTTCATTTGTTGCTGTTTTTCTTTCGCATGTTTCTTTTCATTTTTCTCTTATTGTTCTGATTCTTTCACAATATGACTAATATGGAAATATTTTAATATGATTGTACAAGTATGACTTATGGAAGAGAGAGAGAGAAGAAGAAAAATTTATCTTAGAATAATGAATATAAAATCCATCTATACATGGAATTGGAAAAAAATAAATACCATTAAGTGCAAAACCAAAAATTAGTGGGTTCTTATCTCAGAAGCTAGAGTCTTTAGGTTTATCAAACAATAGAATGCTATAGTCACATACACTATATGGCTTGTGTGCCTAACCTATTCCACTGATCCAAGACTATTTCTTAGGCAGTAGCAAATAGTTTTGATGATTGCCATCATATAATATAGTTTTGGATCTAATATGGCTAGGCCATCTTCCTTGGCATTTTTTTCATTAATTCCCTTGATGTTCTTGATCCTTGGAATGACGCTGGGCCAATTAACTAATTTAGATGGAATTGTCAATTTTGTTATATTAGTTCAGCCTATCCATGATCAATTAATATTTTCCCAGTTTTTTGGATCTGATTTTATTTGTGTGAAGTATGCTTTATTGTTGTGTTCATATATCTTTGGTAGGGTTTTTTAATAGTTTTTTTTTTTTTTGCAAGGCAAATGGGGTTAAGTGGCTTGCACAAGGCCACACAGGTAATTATTAAGTGTCTGAGGCCGGATTTGAACTCAGGGACTCTTGACTCCAGGGCCAGTGCTCTATCCACTTCACCACCTAGCTGCTAGTGGTTTTAATGATAATGGATATTCTATTTAGTCAAAGACTTTTTTTATCTACTAGGATAGTCATATGATTTTTTGTTATTTTTGTTATTGATATGGTCAGTTATACTGATAATTTTCCTGATATTAAATTAACCCTGCATAAGTCCCACCTATTTACAATTTGAACTTTCTACGATACTACTGAAATCTTGCTCAAATTTTACTTAATTTTTTCTTATCACTATACATTGAGGAAATTAGTTTTCTTTCTTTTCTTAGGTTGGATATCAGCATCAGAATCGTGTCATAAAAAGAAATTTAGTGGGACTTCTTTTTTTTGCTATTTTCTCACATACTTCACATATTTTTAGAATTAATTTTTCTTTAAATGTTTGGTAGAATTTATTGGTAAATCCAAATGGCTCAGGGGATTTTTTTAGGGAAGTGTTTTCAATTTATTTTTATAAGACAGGGTTATTTAAATATGCTATTTCTTCTTCTGTTAATCTGGGCAATTCATATTTTTGCAAATATTTTTTCAATTTGTATAATTTGCCACTGTTATTGTCATATAACTGGAAAAAATAGCTCCTAATGATTGCTTTAATTTCCTGTTCAATTGGTGGTTTTATTCACCTATTTCAATTTTAATACTAGTAATATGATTTTCTTCTTTCTTTTTATAAATCAATTTAATCAATGGTTTATCTATTTTATTGGGATTGCCCATCCTGCAAAAATTTCCAAGTTTTGTCTGTTAGTAGAATTTTTAATTTGCACTTCTATTATTATCTTCTTTTATTTTCAGGATTTTCATTTTGATATTTAATTGGGGATTTTTAATGTGCTATATTTCAACATTTTTTAGTCACAAATCCAATTTATTGATCTGATCTTTTTCTGTTTTATTGATGTAAGCATTTAGAGATATAAATTTCTCTCATAGTACTATATTGGCTACAGCTCATAAATTTTGTTATGATGTCTCATAATAGTATCTTTAAGATACTAGTATAAGGTAATAGTATCTTTAAGGGACTTATTGGTTATTTATATGATTTGTTCTTTGACCTATTTGTGTTTTGTGTTTAGATTATTTAATTTGCAATTAATTTTAATTTATTTCCATAACCCTTGCTTGAAAATATCTTTTTACATTATTTTATGAAAAAGATGCATTTAGTAATTTTGCTTTCCTGTATTTAATTTGAAGTTTTTATGCCCTGATACATGGTCAATTTTTGAGAAGGTACTGTGTATATCTCCTTTTGATTTCTCATTCAATTTCTGCCAGAGGTCTATCTTGTCTGACTTTTCAAGTTCTGAGAGGGAAAGCTGAGGTCTCCCAGTAGTTGGACTATGTGTGTTTTCCTGTAAATAATTTAATTTTCCCTTTAAGTATTCAGATGTTACAATCTTTAGTGGTTGCATTTTAGTATTTTTGATATTTCTTCATTATTTATGGCACATTTTTTAGCAAAATTTAGTTTCCCTGTTTATATTTTTAAATTTGATTTAGTTTTGCTTTTGTTTTGTCTGAGATCATAATTGCCTTCCTTGATTTGTTTTTAATCTGAAATATAATAGATCCTGCTTAAACCCCTTTTTACTTTGTGTGTGTCTTTTTATTTCAAGTGTGTTTCTTGTAAAAAAAATCTGGATTTTAAACTATTTTGCTATTTACTTCCATTTCATGGATGAGTTCACTCCATTCAAAGGTATGGTTACGATTTATTTTACTCTATCATACTTTTCCCCAGTCTATCTTTGTGTTTCCTTCTTTTATTCTGTCCCACTTCAAATGTGTGTTTTGCATTTGACCACTGCCTCCCTTGTCACCATCCCTTTCAGTTTTCTCCACTTTCTCTTATCCTCCTCCTCTTCTACTCTCCTGTATCTTCCAGCCCACCATAAAAGTTTTTTTTCCTGCCACTTTTATATGACATAATTTTCTCCATTCTCCTCTCCCATCCCCTTTCTTCTCTTGCATCCTTCACCCTTTAGTTTTAATTTTTAAAATCAGGCCATACCCTCTGCCTATACACACTCCTTCTAAATATCCTTATAATTAGGGAAGGAGAATTACAAAGTCTCTTGATGAGAGTGAAAGAAGAGAGGAGAATAACTGACTTGAAGTTTGACAATAAAAACTAAAACTGAAAACTAAAATCTTAGCATCTGATCCCATTGCATCCCAGAAAATAGATAGAGAAGAAATAGAAACAGTGTCAGATTTCATATTCTTAGGCTCAAAGATCACTGCAAATGTCAATTGTAGATAGGAAATTAAAAGACATTTGCTCTTTGGAAGGAAAACTATGACAAATCTGGATGGCATACTAAAAAAGCAGAGATACCGCCTTGCCAACAAAGTTCTGTATAGCCTAACTATGGCTTTCCTAGTTGTAAAGTGTGACTGTGAGAATGGGACTATAGGAAAAACTGAGTGCCGCGATGCTTTCAAATACTGATGCTGGAGAAGTATTTTGAGCCTTAGACAGTCAATATCTAAAGAAATTAATTTAGCCTATTCTTTGGAGAATTAAATACTGTTGCTGAACTTTGAATACTTTGACTACATAAAGATAAAATGGAACTCATTGAGAAAGACCCGGATGTTGGGAAAATTTGAAGGCAAAAGTAAAAGCAAATGGCAGAGGGTGAGATGGGTAGTGTCATGAAAGCAATAAACATGAACATAGAGAGTATGTGAGGGATAGTGGGGGACAGAAGGGCCTGACATGCTATGATCCATAGAGTGATGGAAAGAGACTGGACAATATTTTTTGTGCCTCTTTTACCAAGTTGTAAACTAATATTTCATAATTTTATCACATTACTCTCATGCATTTTCCCAATTTCTGCTCTAAATCATGTATTTGATTTTTAAAAATCTGTTTCAAGTCCTTTCAGGAATTCTTTTAGGTTTCTGCTCAATTCATATATTTTTTTGATATTTTGTATCTAGCTCTTTTGCCTTAGTTGTCTTTTTTGGGTTTGTATCTTCATTTTCCCTATCCTCATAGCAATTTTCTTGGTCACATTCTATTTTTGATCTTTGTTCATTTGCCTATCCTATTTCTTGACTTCTAAGTTTATGTTAAATTTGGGCTCATTTCCCAGGGTGAAGAGGGCACTGTCCAAAACTTCAGTTTTTTTCATAGTACTAATTTCATATCTAGGAATTTCTGTGAATATATGTTTTCAGCTATTCCCAGGTGGTATGATCCAAGGATAGCTGTAGCCACTACTCTCCTGGCCCGAGCATTTTTCTTCATCTTGGAACTACTGCTCCCCTGCTGCTACGAGCTCTATATTTCCTTTTATTTCTGGAAATGTGATTTGACTGAATAAGTTGTAAAATATGATTGTGATGAATTAAAACAACTGTGTTGTAAGAAATGATGAGCAGGTTGATTGCAGAAAAGCATGGAAAGACTTGCATGAATGACTACTCAAACAAGCAGAACCAATAGAACATTGAATGCAACAATAACAATATTGAGAGGACAATTGTGAATGGCTAATGTGTTCTACTATAAAGGACATGTGAAGGAAAATGTTATTCACCTTCATATAAAGAACTGATATCTATCTATCTATCTATCTATCTATCTATCTATCTATCTATCTATCTATTATCTATCTATCTATCTATCTATCTATCTATCTATCTATATCTATCTATCTGTCTATCTATCATCATCTATCTATCATTTACCATCTATCATCTATGTATCTATCTATCTATCAATCTATTTTCACATGGGTATATATATATATCAGTTTATATATATACATATTTATATATAAAACTATGTATTGTATGATGATGCACACATGCAAATATATGTATAGGTATGTGGGTGTGCATATATGCACACATACACATTAAATATTGACCTTCTCTAATATGAGTTTGGGAAAAATGGAAGAAGACAAATCTGAACTCAAAATGTAATAAAAAAATAAATAGAAGATGAACAAACAAATATTTACTATGTTTCTGTGCACTTAAAAAAACCTGTAATGAAACATGATATAGAGACATTATTGAAAATTCCTTCCTGCTTGGCATTCTACTCCTTTTATATTTAAGTACCATTGACATTCCTATCATGCTTAATGAATAATGTTTATTGTCTACCAAGGTGTGGCAGTTGACTCACCAACAATAGGGTATAGACTGAACATGGTTCTCTCATTAAGTTGATAAATTTAAAGTGATTCAATGTTAATGGGCTTCCTTTGAGAGTGAAGACACATGTCCAGGGATCCTGTACATGGCTGCAAAATAGAGTCAGAACCCATGACCTTACTGTGTCAGTCTCTTAACAGACTGAGGGAATCAGACATCACTGCTGTCTGTAGCAAATTTGGAGATTTATAGTCATCATCCATATGTGATACTGTGATGTATGCTTGTGTGTAGGGAGGCAGAAGATCAAATTTCTCTATCGATGACAAAAGAGAGATAGTTTCTGAGATTTCTTAATTTTCCAGGATTCATAAGAGAATCATATTAAAGTCTCTAAACGCCTTTGAATTACTCCCCAGGTTCATGGTGGAGCTTCAAAAACTAGAGGATACAGCACTGCACTGGGAGCAAAGAGAAACCTAAGGTCAAGTCCTCATTTACTAAATGAATGACCTTGGGCAAATCACTGACTTTCTGAGTCTCCCTTTCTTATCTCTCATCTTAGAAATAGTTCCTTTCAAATTTTCATCAGTGAACTCTGAGTTAGATTATATTGTTTCCCATTTTTTAATTTCCTAAGGAAATGGAAATCTTGACAACCTAAAAAGATTTTTTTTCTTCTACAATTACAACTCTCTTTGTTGTTATTTCTATCATCTTCAGTACTTTATGGATCTGTCATTTTCTCTAGGTGACATTCATTCTCTTTACCAACATAGACCTCAACTAAGGAGGAAGCAATCTGAGATGTATGTCCAGCCATTTGTCAAAATGATCCTACCTGGTGATGATGTTGAGTTGAAAGATCCTCAACAGACAGACTAAGTCTATGACTTGGTCTATACCTTTTCACTTTCTCCCTTGACAATAAAATCTACAGAACTTGGACTCCCTTGTTAGAAACTTAGACAATACATGGAGCCTGACACACCAGGAGGAGGCAGTAGAGGTCAGTTTCAAGTTTCTTTGATATTAAGTCATAATTGTAAGATAAAATTATGACTTGAGTCTGTCAATATCCTAAGAAGAATTCTGAATCAATTCAATTCATCTCATTTAGATTTAATAAGTACAAAACACAAAGTAGTTCATTTGGCATTAAAAAGTCCATTTTTTTCAGTAAAGATTGAAGTTCAAAAGTATTTTATTTTCACAATTCTTTGAAAATCGACAAGTCATATGTAGTGCAGAGTGGTCACTCTTCATTAACAGGGAGCCTTAAATAGACCAGGAATTGGTAGAGAGAATAATGTTCTGGATATGAAGTCAGGAAGACCTCCTCCATGAACTAGTTGTGTGATCCTAGACAAGTCACTGAACCTCTACCTTGCCTTGGATTCCTAAGTTGTTGAATAGGAATAGCATCTGTTTCACAGGATTGTTTTGAGGGTTGGTGACATCAGATTTGCAGAGCATTTTGCAAACACTGAGGTAAGTACAAGCTATTATTATGCTTTAAGGAATCAGAACCCTCTAGTTCCTAGTCATTCTAGATATGTGTCAGATCATGAAGCCTGTATCTCACCTTCCCCTCTTCCAACACCTTCTTTTACAAACTCAATGGTCTTTTCTTCTTTCACAGGATATGCAGCTTTAGCAGAAAAAGGGATCCGGACTTCAGGCAGATTCTTCCATGTCTACATCATCAACCTGGCCTGTTTTCTGCATTAACTCCCTGCACATATTCCAGCAGATTTTTCAGACAGCACTTACCCTTTGTGAAAATGGACTGGTGGTTTGATTTCTCCAGATGTTTTGTGATCTCATCTCTTACTAATGTCTCCAGGATTTTGCCAACCACTGGGGTCAGATGATTATCTGCTATTTATGTGATTTCCTGATCCTTTCCCTCATCCCTTTCTCAGGTCTCAGTCATTTTCTCTGCATTATCAATGCCATACATTTCCAAAGGTGCTACCTTAATAAAAAGAAATGATTGAACTACTTGCTGTCAGTTTCCTTATAAAAGATTCTAGAAATGATCACTCTCTCAACTCTGAATCCGTTGACCATTGTCATAGTTCAACATCCTTAACAATCTGACTGAAAAAAAAAATAAATCTTATTTCCAAACCTTGTTTCCATTTCCAGCAACTGAAACCCAGTCATTGGAGTACTCAGCAAACATTTATTAACCTCCTCCTATGTTTCATAAGTCCTAGACCTGGGGATGCAAAATAAAAAGGGCAAATAAGTTTCTCTCAAAGAGGTCACAATCTAGAGAAAGTTAACAAGTAGGCAACAGCATCCACACAAGGTCTAGGGCATTGCCCAGCCTCAAGCCTAGCTCTCTCAGCAATGACCTTTTTGTGACAGTTTGTCTGAGTTCCATCAGTCATTCAATTAGCAAACTTTTATTAAATCTCTATCATGGACCAACCACGTTCTAGGTGCTAAATAAACAGAGGTCACATTCCTGTCTTCAGAAAGCCTGCATGTGATTGGGGGAAGGTGTGTGTGTGTGTGGGGGGGGGGATTTTGTAAAAAAAAAAAAAACTAATCTAAACTCTCACCAGATTTTTACCTTAAAATAGTTTATATATATATATATATATATATATATATATATATATATATTGATGGACACTTTAAAAAAATTAATCTGTCTCTCTAGCAAAGCTTGGAAGACTTTCCCAACCTTGATGACTTTGTATCTCTTGGATAAACTTGACTTTGGATGTTTTACCTAATCTCATTGGCTTTTTGTATGGAAGTCCTCATTGACAAACCACAGCAAAAAGACTGACCTACACCAACATTCTGGTTCCTAATTATAGAATGATTTTTTTTTTTTGAAGATAGAAGTGCCTTTCTTTGATGCTGTGTCCAATAGTCCAGGGCAAACCATCCTGCAAACTTGGGAAAAGAATATGTTGAAGGATTCCCTTGATTCAGTTTCTCCATGGGAAGTTTTCAAAGAAAGTAAAACTGAACTCTAACAATTAATAGCTTGAGATCTATTACCCGCTGGAAAGAGAACTATTTTTAAAAAATATCTATTTTACTTTAGCTGTGCTCATATCCTAAGGAGATATTTGTGGATAAATAAACAAGTAACACACCTATGGTGAAGGATGATGGGAATGCTTTTCTGTTCTCAAAGTGAGCCATATTTATATGCACCAAACCTTTATTTACAATTTCTTGGGCTACCTTACCTGGGCATTTTTCCCTTGAGCAAAACACCCATTTCTTGAGGCAAGAGAAAGTTTTACTCCCAGCACTTCTCACTTCTATTTTAAATAGATTCCATCAGGAAAAATCACAGGGTGTGTCTTTAGCCTGAGCACAATTATAAGGGAGAGATAAGTGAAGCCCATTGGTTACCAAAATCTATTCCCTTTTCTCAGGACAATTCTTAATGGCACAGCCTGCTTACTACTCAGTCCATACCCAAGACACAAAGAGAAGGAACTCACCATCAAAAATGAAGCAAAATAAATTAATTGACCCTGGATTCCACCAGGATCTGGTTAAATCACAAGATTTGCCCTAATCACTTTGTATTCAAAAGATGTTAGGAAAGATTCAAGTTACATTTTTCAAGTTTTCCAGTTGGAAACTGGATTTCAAGTCAAGACCCTGCCACTCCTGTCCCATTGAGTTATCTCAACCTGTTTGAGCCACCCCCAAAAAAGTCATTATTTTAGTGGAGATCTGAATTGTGTGTTACCTGATGTCTCTGATGACTTTGACTCACAGTCAAGTAGTTGCAGGATATTAATATTAACAAAGTAAATAACAGGCAAGCCATCAGAGGGCCCAGGAACTTTTCTCTAATTTTCAAAGGATATGCTTTACTTAACTAAGGCTAATTAGCTGTGATCTCCACATAATATGCATTTGCTTTCACATTTCATCAGACAACCCTTTTGCAATGGGGAACTTGTGATCCTTTCTCAATTTTTTAGAAATCCAAACAGCCTTTCCTTTAGCCATTAATAGTTTCTTTTTGGAAGCCTGCCTGGTAAAAGGTGCTTTCTCCCCACCTGGCATGATCCCAATTGATCTTGAAGGGTCTCCCACTACAACTTGTTTTTGCACTGCTGAACAGGTTTCTTGGTGTTATAAAAAGTCATGTTTTTTAGACCAAGCTCATTTTGAGTTAGTTTTTATCAAGGGGTTTTCTGCATGAATAGCTTGTTGGCTCAGTCCCTTAACCTTGGCGTCTGTGAGATGCCGTGGATACCATGTACTATGAAAAAATATAAAAATTCACAAACAAAAGAGTAGAGAGAATTTTGTCTTAGAACACTTCCAAGCTAAAACCATGGAAATGGCAGCAATCCCCACCCCTTGATTTAAAGCAGATTTGATGCACCTTCTAGGTTTTCTTGCTCAAAATCCTTATTGTAATAACACTGTGCTTTGTTTGTTGTCCTTTTATGATTGTGTGGGTATGCACTTATATTCATTTATATGCATGAGCCTCTATATGCAAAGCCCCAATACTGATCTCTGGGAGCTTTCTAAGTTAGGCTAAATCATAAGTGGAGGTTTCAGAAAGCATCCTGCAGAACTTCTCCTCCCAGGGCTGCTCCAGTCTTGGCAATTCACTCCATGATTTATATTCTTTGGGGATGCCTTCCCTTTCTACCATGATAATTACACAAATGATCTGGTACATTGTCACTTCTAGTCAAAGGTGCCATTGAAAATTAAAAATTCATGTCTAATCCAGAAACATACCTTTGAAGGAGACAGTTCAGACTTGATAGGACTCTATAGTGGTTTCTTTAACCCCTTACAGGGAGCCAGGATAGTTTTGGACAATGTGTGTGTGTGTGGGGGGGGATTGAATATAGCCCCATTCATTGCTCACAGTTGATGCAAAGTGCATCCTTCTTCAGAAACCCAAGGCAGACCTGAATGAGTCAGAGAAAAGCAGTGGACATTTTGGGGGGGATATCTGGGGATGGAGATAAGAATCTCCAGTAACTGAGACAGTATTCAAAGTCAGGTCTTCCCTACCTTCAAGTCTAACATTCTGCTCACTGCAGACACAGCAGAATCCAAACCTTGTGATGTAGAAATAACTTCTTTGTATAAAAACTAACAAAATTAATTGAAGAAACAGTGGTTCAAACTTCCTTCCTTATAGCTGAGAGGTAATGGCCTTGCATGAAGAACTGAATCCTATGGCAGTCATAATTGATATATCTGTTTGAGTTGGCTTAAGAACAAAAATAGCCACAAGGAAACATTCTTTGT
Organism: Macrotis lagotis; assembly: GCF_037893015.1. Classification (NCBI taxonomy): domain Eukaryota; kingdom Metazoa; phylum Chordata; class Mammalia; order Peramelemorphia; family Peramelidae; genus Macrotis; species Macrotis lagotis. The sequence continues at coordinate 6,405,686 of NC_133661.1, forward strand.
TTGATGGGAAATTTTTGCAAAGTTTTAAATATGGCACAGTAAGGAAAGTGTGTATAAATCATTTCAACAGAAGATATGTTTTGTCCCAAAGTCTCAGGACAATTACCAATTCCACCACTACCTGGGCACAGTGGAAATCCCTGACTTCCACTGACAAACGTCGTTCTTCAAGAGACACCCGTACACATAATTCTACAATCCTACAATCAGACATATACAATTTAGGCACACAATCTCACAACCTCATAATTATATATTCCTGCAGTCCCACAAGGCCTCCTATGCACAATCCCATAATCATACATACAATCGCACACACATCTTATCACATATGCATGTATGACTCCCCAGTCACATGCACACAATCACACAACCATACAATCACACACACACACACACACACACAAAATGTGGTACCTAAAGAGAGATTCCAAAGACAATATAAAAATATAAAGAATGGGAATGTTGGGTGCTACCTCAGTGTAGATGTTTCCCCCTCCTTATTGTAGTCTATGCTGGGGAGCTGAGATGGTGATTTGTGTGGACAAGTTTTGCATTGTTAAATGGGCTACCTGTTCAGGTGAGTGTCTCCCACATTAGCTGGGAGAGCCATGTTTGGCAGCAGCTGATCAGCCCTTGGCTCTTTGCAGAGTTAAACCCCATTCTGAGTCTGGTTGTGGCTGGTGGCTTCTCCAGTTGACTGCCACTGCTTATCCTGACAGAGAAATCACTGGATGGATACCTGTCTCCATGTGCCTGGCAGGGCTGAGATTCACCATTGGAAGGAATCCCCAACCTGGCACCACAGAGAAGTAATAGCAAAGAGCAGACGTGTCATAATAAGTAGATTAAATGTGAAGAAGAAAATAGCTGTTCTGGAACTCTTGTGACAGGTGGAGGCTGCCTGCAGCCAGCCATGAACATCCAGAAGACCCAGGTTCTTATAGATTCCATAATGCCAGATGTATTGAGTGGGGAGAAGAAAAAATCCTCTCTGAGACTGATCTAGGACAGAAGTAGGCTAGTGGTGAGTGTGCCCAGGGCTTGAGTGGAAGTGTTTGTACCTTGGACTCTCCCTACTTCTTCCCCAGTCACTATTCCTTTGTAAAAGTCCATTAGCAGTAAACAATTTAATTAAACCATGGCTCTTTTACTGGTGCTGGGTGGGGAAGGGAACACTTTAGAATAGAGTCAAACTGATAGCATTTTGCAAAGACAGCCTTGATCTCTTGGAGAGTCCTGGAACTTCAAGAAAAGGGGGGCATGTAGCTCTGGAGTGTCTCCCCAAAGAAATTGTTCCATACTTACATTCTTCTGCCATTATTAGCTTGTTCTTTGAGAACAATCTATGTAGCATTAAAAACCCATCACAGCTGATTTTTGCAGATAGTTTTGTATTGGTTCTTCACTCTCCCCCCAGCTGAATGGGCTTATTTTTCTTTCCCAAAAGACCCTTCCCATTTTCTACCTCCACACCTTTACTAAGGTGGAACCCAAGGTGGAAAACAGTACTCCATTTTCTCCTCATCCTTTTGGAATTCCCATCTGCTTTCAAGGTCAAACTTCTATTTCATCTTCTGTCTTCAGCATTTCCAGATCCTCCTTGTTCAGATTAGAGATCCTCATGTTTTCACATCTCCCCCAAACCTACCAGGGTCTAGCATATTATAAACTCTTAATATCTCTTAGGTTAAGTGGTTTGGGACAGGAAAATCAGAAACATGGGAGCAATATAGGATTACCAATGGAGACCCAGATGCAGGGGTGTACTAGAGGCAGCTAGGGCAGGCTGGGAGTCAGTCATAAAATGTTTTGTGTGTGATTATTTATATCTCAGAAATTGGTAAAAATGCTCCAAATCAGTCTTAATTTATTCTTTTATTGATTGTCTGGACTTAAGGAAGTCATGGAAAAATGTTAATGATGATTAAATTAAAAAAAAACTGTTGGCATACATTTCTTCCAAGATAAATGGTTGTTTAACAGTTGCTAGGCCAACACTGTCAGGAAGGGAAATTAGAATCCATGTCCCTCATTTTACTGGGGTGGGGGCTGGGGTCTGAATTCCAACAACAATAACGTGAAGTAAAAAGAGGTTGGGTGACCTACCCCTTGTCTCAGGTCTAGAAATTGCCTGAGGTTGAATTTGTAGGTAGGTTTTCCCCATGCTCTAGCCATCATATCATACCGCTGCTCCATAGGACACTTTCAAACTCAGGAAGGTCTAAGTCAAAGTTGCAAAAAAGGACAAACAAAATAAGCCTTGGAGAAAACCAAAACACATGCCCAGTGATTGGAGTTTTATTTTATTTTTTGCTTTCATATTAATTTAATTCCATTGACCTAATCAGTGACTTTTCTGGAGAATGATCTCCAATACTCCAAGAAACTATGAGTATCTCTGGAGATCTATCCAAGTCATGGGAAACTTTTCAAATGAGTTAATGTTGGTTAAGGGTTTTGAAACACCCCAGACTCTTCATGCTTGTTGCTGTGGTTCCTGGACCCCTTCAGCAAGACAACAGAGCCGCTGCATGACTGCAGGACCAGAATCATCAAGGAAAGTAGAAGGTGACAGTTGCTGCTACTGCTCTCTGCTACTCCTATCATGACCTGGAGGGAAGGGTCTGACATAAAGATTTTGAAGGATATTTTTGCAGGAAACCCATTGAAAGGACCATGGCTGGAAGGACTATCAGACAACAAAGCCTCTGCCAAATCAAAATTTGTTCCGAAATCTATCCACAAGTCCCTCTTAACCATTGATTACTTTGGACACAATATCCCCTCAACTGTTATTTACTGGCCACTATTTGGGTAGTAAAGCCATCATTCTGGTCATTTTTCATATGAACTAAGTGACTCTCTGGGTGCTTTGGTGAATAATCTCATGTCACACAGTCAATTGACTCCAGAATGGAAACTCTCAATTAAGACCATCTTCAAATATTTGAAGATCTGATATATGAAACAAAGCTTAGGCCTATTCTACTGAACTTGAGTGGGGAGAACATGATGCAAAGAGTAGAAGTTGTCAGATGAGGCTTGACATGAGGAAAAACAACCAAGCTTTTTAGCGTTAGAAGTATCCCAGGGTGGAGTGAGATGCCTCTGTTGGTGGAGAACTGTCTATGTAAAGTTTGAGGGACCCCTTTTCTGGGATGTCATCTGGAGGTTTCTTGCTCTGAACAGTAGAACCAAGTGGATGGGGAGGGAGGAGGCTCCTATGGCTTCCTGGGACAAAGTCAAGTTTAGCCAACTATCTAGTATAGGCCTTGACTGCTGGGGCTTATACATTGACATTAAATGCAAACAACTATGGTATTTAACCCTAAAATCAGTTTGTATGGGGCGGCTAGGTGGTGCAGTGGATAGAGCACTGGCCTTGGAGTCAGGAGTACCTGGGTTCAAATCCGGTCTCAGACACTTAATAATTACCTAGCTGTGTGGCCTTGGGCAAGCTACTTAACTCCATTTGCTTGCAAAAAAACCCTAAAAAATCAGTTTCTATGAAATGATAGCATCTTAGAGTGAAGCATACACAAGAAAAGGGACCTTGGCACTCATTCAGGGTTCTGGGTCAACCTATGCCTGAACGAAAATCTGCCACTAGAACTCATGGGGCCTGATCATCTAGAACCTGAGAAAGGGGCACTCTTGATTTCTGGTGCCACACATTCCACCCTATAGAATTCTCATCATTAAGATGCTGGTCCTTCCCACATGCCTAAATCTGCCCCTTTACAGCTGCCATCCTCTCAAGAATGTTCAGAGGTTGGAGTGTTCAAAGTAGAACAATGCAACCCCCTTGCAATATCCCTTGGAGAGATTCAGAAACAGTTCTCCTGTAATGGGAACATCCTTTTCAAAGGACTACATGTTCATTTGTGAGTCAATCCATGTATTTTTGGTGGATGTGGATTATTGACACACCCACACATACACATTTATAAGTATATTGTGAAATATATAATTAGTCATGTGTATATATATATATATATATATATATATATATATATATATATATATGTATGTATTTGTAAACAAAAATACCCATGGATAAACTGTGCTTAATGAGAAAGATCAGCAGGTTTGTTGGGAAATTCTTGCCTGTTTAAGGGACTAATCCTTGGAACATTTCTGCAGGGAAGCTGAGGGGGAACCATGGTGGCCTGTGTACTGACCAACTCTCAATCAGTTGTCAGATAGAGCTGGTTTCTTCAAATCCCTTTTGATACAAGGGATACAATCTCTTCCCATTCATCACTGGGGTCGGCCCTATTGATTGAGTATTGACTCACAAGTTGCCCATTTGTCTCACACTGGGAAAGGTGACAAGTATAGACATTGCCTTTCCTCAGGGAATAAGGCAAGACGGAAATCTCCAGAAGTTTGTCTTTCAGAGCTCCCCTCATGAAAATATATTTCTCATGCTTTACTCCAAGGGTAAGTGTCATTTTCATTCTGGTACCATTTTGTACTTTAGGAAGAGGGAAGAAGAAATGATTGACAGCAAAGTCAACTCTATCCAATTAAAGGGTACCAGAAACTGGGCTGGGTGAAGGGAATGACAACAAAAAGTCAAACAGTGCCTGCCTCATTGAGCTTACATTTAGGGAAGTGGGGATAGGGGGACAAGGTATGAAGAGAGATATAGTTAAATATGGGCAGCTGGGAAGTGCAATGATTAGAGCACCAGGTCGAAAGTCAGAAAGATTCATCTTCATGAGTTCAAATCCAGTCTCAGACACCTCTTAGCTGTGTAACTCTGGACAAATCATTTCACCCTGTTTGCTTCAGTTTCTTCATGTATAAAATGAGCTGAGAAAAGAAATGGCAAACCATTTCAGTATCTTTGCCTAGAAAGTTCCAGTTCAGGTCATGAAGACTTGTTAACAACTGAAAATGATGGAACAAGAATAGCAAGATTATACAACATGACTAATATATGCACTACTGATAATAATTTTAATACTATATTAGGAAGCCAATTGGAGGTATGAAGACTGAAAATAACTTCTGAGCTGTTCTTTGAGGCTAGAATTTCTAAGAATCAGAAGAAACCATCTCCCCAATTATTAGAGGAATGCAACTTTCAATTTAATTTTCTATTTATATGAAAATGGAGAGCAACAATTTTTAATGCAGCATGAGTTACTGAAAGAGTTTTGTTCTGCTTGCAACCCAGGTATCATAATTATAGGCTGCTCAAGAAGGATCTATGTAAAATAATAGAATATTGTTCCAGGAGTTAGAAAGACCTGAGTTCAAATTTTACTTCTTAACAGATCTCTGCTATAGAACCTTGAAAACATCATTTAGCCTTCACTTGCTTCAGATAACACTCTTAAGATTTCTTTACAGAGAATAATTATAATCTACATTAGGGGAGTGAGTTTCTAGGTCAGGAGTATGCTACACTGTTTATTTATAGAATCTTGGTATGTTTGTGTAAATATGAAGATGCCAAAGGCGTATTCTTCACTCTCTGGTGTCAGAACCTGCAACGAGGTCTCCAAACTCATTATAGCACTCAGTCATCTGTAGTGTTGTTGGAGATGAATTAGGTTGATAGATAGATAGATACATACATAGATACATAGGTACATAGATACATAGATACATAGATACATAGATGGATGGATGGATTGAACATGCATTGTGTTACTTCTAAACAGATTAAATATGTTCCAAGAGAATGGGCTGAAATTATCTCAAGCTAAACATATCTCCTGAAAATTTCTTTGGTTTATTATATAGACCCTAGATTTAAACTCATATGTGCATTTGTCTTTTTGACTCATCCCATGGATCTCTCTCTCCCTCCCTCTCCAAAAAAAATGGAAGGGTAATAAAAAATCCAAGTTGAAAAAAATCAAGCCATGATTTGGGTTATGTGAGATCTGACGCTTATACATGGGTAACTTTAAACTGATCCCTGGTGGAAGAGACTAACTCAGAATTTTTTAGTTGTAAGGGTTGTCAGAGGTCTCTTGCCTGACCTGAACCCCCAACCAATTATTGTTATGGCAGCCTGGCACTCTCAAGGGACAGGATGCCTATGCTCTAGGGATACTCTCCCAGTTGTACATGCTGATACATTGGGTACCAAAAGAAAAGGTGATGCATTTCTTCTCAGTGGGCTAAGGGACACCTGAGGGCTTGGAGGGATGATTTTTAAAGTTAGATATGCTAAGTCCCCCAAATTTACTTGCCCTTATGATGTTCAGTTGATGTGAAAGAAGTGGCCAGACCCAATCAGTTTTTAGAAATGGGTATTCCTTATGATCATATAGCTAGTATAAAACATCACTCCTCTCAAAAATAACCAAATAAATGAAAGCCTGACACACACCCCTCCCATAAGGACATATAGAAGCCAGGGCAAGCTTATAGAGAACATGGTTTTCTTCTCAGAGATTTGGTAGGAAGGCTTCTGCTCTAAGCTACCAGATGCTCAGATCTGTAGGTCATTAACTGCTGTGCTGTTTTATAGACCATCCCCAGGGCATGACCAAATGTCCCCAACCAGTCTTAACATAGTTCTCCTATAAGATCATTACAGTTGCCCAATAGCTTTCAAGGACATCTAAATGATCAGCTATTTTGCATTTACTCAAAAGCCTGGCTTATTTCAAAAGGTATTTGTTCTCACTTGATAAAAGTATCAGAGTGGATGGCTTGCCTGTTATTTACTTTAAGTGGAGTAAAATGATTTGATTGATTTATTCATATGGTGCTCTTACAAGGGAAACTACTGTCATCCAAGCCAACCCATTCCCCTTTTGGATAGGTTCTATTATTAAGAAGCTTCTTCTGGCATCCAGCCAAAATCTGCAACCTCTCTATACTGTCCCTGATTCAGTTACTTTTTTTTTATCACTGCCCATCTCCCCGCAGAAAGAAAAGAATCCATTCAGGATCCATCTAATTGAATTCACTTTCCAGGACTGTGACACCAGATCAAACAAGATAATGCATGTGAAGTGATTTGCAAATGTTAAAGTAGATAATTAATTAATGTTTGAAAGCCTCAAGCCAAAGACCAAGATAGAGGATGCTGCTCCTGAGGGATCCATCATGGCAGTTCACTCCAGAAACATAGAGCAAAGCCTGGCATGATGACCTCTAGCTAGCCTCATCTTTCCAGGTTTATTTTGGCAAAGCATCGGTAACCTTCAATGCACCTGCTGCTTTGTGAAAAATGTCAAATGAATAGCTCAGAATGATGGGAGATATGAGCTCTGTCCTTGGTCTGCCATTCCAGGCTCTCCAATGTCAACTCCCAAACTTCCTGTCCAACATGACCTGCCACTACTTCAGTGGTCAATTCCTCTGCCCCCATCAGCCTCTTCTGCTTCTTGCCCCAGCCTCTAATGTTGTGCTCCGTGCTTCAGGGGCTTCCTCCTGGAGGGTAGAGTAAAAATCACCCCCACCCCACTTAGCTCTGATACCTTGATCAAATGAGAACTCATCTCAGTCATTTATAATTTGGGAGTGAGTCGTGGATGCCTCTCTAAGGACAGCAGCAAAACTGTCAATATTGGTTAAGAGATTTATTCATGTCCAACAAGGCCTATATAAAAACAACCAAATAACTGGAATTTGAAACTCATATATCTGATAGAAGAGAGTAATTCACCCCTGAGGATGATATTTTTTGGAAGGGGGAATGGAGGAGAGCTCCTTGGTTTCTGTCTTTCTCTCCATCCTGATAAAAGAATGGAGTTTTGGAGGTCCAGAGGATTTTCAACTTCCCATAATCCTACTGACTTCCTAGCCAAGTCCCTGGAATAGTGCCAGTCTGTCATGGGAACAAAAGATAGACTGGACAAGATGGGAAAGCAGATTCTATAGTCCATGAAATCCCTGCAGAAAAATCATGTCTTACCTAAGGGGAACATCTGAAGATTCTAGCAAATAGACTGCTGGGAACTGTCAATTACTCTTTTACCTCACGGTAAAGTGGTCTAAGCATGAACCTATTTTTCCCTGAACTCTGGGAATACTAGTGGGAGAATAGGTTACACACTTCTTCTGGGGAGGGGGTGTACTAACCGACCCAGCTCTATTGTTATAGCAAAGTATCTTTTGTCTAAGAGTTGTTCTCACTTGACTAAACGTTATCACCAACAATCTTGATAGAAAGAACACCAGTGGGGGCTTGTGAACTATGCCACTAGAAAGGCACCTCTCTCCTGTCCACCCCTCCACCTCTCCACCCATTCCCTTTCAGGGCTAACCCTAGAAACTTTTGTGGATGTAGTAGCTGCCTTCTGGGCATACTGTGTGTGAATGAAGCTATGGGGAAGTAGCCCTAGGCCCAAGGTTATGCCACATTCTCTTCCTGATTTTCTCTACAATTTCACATGTATTTTCACAAGATTTTTAACCAGTAGATACATTAGATATAATTAAGTCCAACTGTAATTGGGGAATCTGAGTCTGACAAGCTAAGTGACTTGCACAGCTGTAAATATGATGGTGTCCCACAGCAAGGGAGGAAACAATGCTTCCAGTAGCCTTTCCTGTAATTGCCTCTTTCATGAAGTCTTCCTTGACAAGGAAGGAAATTCAGCTGCCTGAATTTAGGTTCCCCACAATGCTTAATAATGTATGCCAATCCATTGGGACATCTATATCATTATTACCTTGTTAGAAGCACATGTCTTATATTTTCAATTAGATGGTCATGTCCATGAGATTTGGTCCTCCCTGGTGATTTCCAGGAGCATGGAGGCTTATCACATCCTTGTTTTAAACAGAAGAGAATTTAGAAGTCCTAGGGTCTTAGACCTAGAAGTAAATGGAAACTTGGAGGCCCTGAAGTTCATTTTGTAGTTGAAGAAATTAAGGTCTGAGGGAAGGAAAAAACTTTGCCAAGGTCAGACATCTAACTAGCAACAGACACAGGATTGGAACCCATAGGTCTAACTTCAAATCCTAAGGTCTTTCCACTGCACCAATCAATCTTGCCTGAAAATGATTATTATTTGTCCAAGATTGAAGTTTGTTTTCCCCTGCTAAACCACCAGTATTTGGGGCCAGTATCAAAAGAACATATTCAGAAGACCGTACAGTTAGCTGCCTTGCCTCCATTTTTATTGTAAGCTGTAGCATTTCTTTAGCCTCTGATCTCATCTAGGGGAGGACTTTGCAGCAATAGTATCCAATTCAGTTTTCCCTTCTTTATTTCTTTTCCTGCAACGTCCAAAAGAGAAACTCTTGAAACCAACCTTTGGGTCAGCCTAAAACATCCATAGTGGGTCAGATGCAGAGCCCCCACATCCAAGGAAGCAAAACCACACAGCTGATGTGCAACTGGACATTTCTGATTGTAGCAAGATGGTGATACAAAAGGCAACCCGTCTGCGGTTCACCATTACATCTGTTTTAGATTTTGCTCCGAGGTTTTATAGCTAATTAATCAGGTGACCATATACTCTGAAAACCCATAAAAATTCCCAGAGCCAATCAGAGTCTGCTTCCAGGTGGAGGTGTCAAAATTGGGATGGTGGGAGGGAAGTGTGAAAAAGATTTCCATGGCTTGTAAACTAATGAGAGCTCTGCTTAAGCAATTCCAGAAACACTTGAAAAAATGCCAATTTATCCAAAAGAGAAATCTCCAGAAAGTATTTTTAATAAGAAGAATGACCAACTTTTTTACTATCTCTATATTAGTTCAAGAAGAGCAAAGGACTAGACACTAGGGAATCAATGGGAACAGTTCATGAAATTTTATAACTTTTGGAGGAGGCATGGTAAAGGGGATAGAGAAAGGTTGTAATTGAAAACTGTATACCTATATATATATACACATATATATGTAATAATTATTGACCTGTTCCCTATGTGAATATATTATTTTTTGTGTATTCTGGAAAGTGAAAGCAAACACATAATGAATATACTGGTAAAGTCATTTAATACATTGCCTATTAGGAGATCCTTCACTTGAGTTCAATCCAATAAGCTAAATGCCTGCTAAGGGGCAGGTTTTGTGTCAGGAATTGGGACTACAAAGAAAATATTAAGCAATTTCTGCTTAAAAGAAGTTTGAGGCAATAATGGGGTGGTAGAAAGGAGGAAGCATTATAGAGATAGGACAATTCAAAAGGTATGTATATCTGCAAATAGTATAGAGAGTTCTTTCAATGACCTCCTTGGACTATATTCTTCATAATATATATATATATATATATATATATATATATATATATATATATATACACATATACATTGATACTTATTGATACAATTAAATGGTTCTAAAATGAATATCCTTGTTTAGGGGATGGTTAAACCAAAAAAAAAAATAGATTCATGAATATAATGGAATATTAGTGAACTGTAAGACACACAAATGAACATATGAAGAGGGAAGTCAATAGTCAATGCCAACAAAAGCCATGGTGCCTCCAATAATGTAAATGAAGGGCATGGAAACCACAGTACAATCTTACTGTTCAACTATAAAGAAGTTGTTCCGAAAGAAGAGACTGAAGTAGCGATTCCAACGCATTGCCAATCATGTCCAATTTTTTTAATGTTAATTGGATTTTATGATTTTATTTCTAATTCTGAAAAAACAAAGCAAAGCAAATAATAAGTTTGACTGCTCCTCCTAGTATCCAGTGGCAGACAATGCTACAACAGGAGAAGTCTTGTGTTTTCTCCGCTGAGGTCATGGGACTTTGTGCAAATAGATGAACATTATTTTTTGTTTTAGGTGAAGGGTGAGAAGTTTCCCTTCTAAATACATTTAATCACTAGTTGACCATAGAAGAAGGGAATGATTTTTGGCAGTGACTTTTGAGAGCCAGTAGACAGAGCTAAAATGAGGAACCATCTGGTATTATGCCACACATGGACATATACTATAGAGATTGATGTCATATAAAGAATATTTTGAGTGAACCCATTCTTTTTAGGTACTGAAATGCCATTGGTGAAACCATGTCACCAAAGTTCTGTTAGCAAATTTGTCCTTCTGTTGCTGCTATCTTTTAATACACTTTTGCAAAAACTAATCGATGTCAAGCAATCATAGGTGAATCACTTAGCCTCCATTTCTTCACCTGTAAAATGAAGATAATGATAGCACTCATTTCCCAGGATTGTTGGAAGAACTGATAAGACAAAGCACTTTGCATATCATAGGCATTTAATAAATGTCCATTTTTATCTACCTTGGATATAATGACTTGTAAGTGATCCACAGAGGTCCCTGGTATCATTTAGAGTCCCCCTTCCCCTCTTCTATCCCCTCCCATGAGCTTAGGCTTTTCTATTCTGTATCTGGGACCCTTTGTTTTCCTGGACCCCAACCTTGTACCACACTAGAATGGTAAGTTTGGCCATTTCTGGTCAACTCTATCCCTAGTGTCCACAGAATGGAGGGGGGGGGGAAGGAGGGTGGGAGGAAGGAAGGAAGGAAGGAAGGAAGGAAGGAAGGAAGGAAGGAAGGAAGAAGGGGATGGAAAGAAGGAAGGAGGGAAGGAAGGTGGAAGGAAGAGGTTGATCACTAGGACAGCAAAAGGCCCCAGACCCAGAAGAGAAGGGTCTATACTTGGGCGTTATATCCAAGATGGATGAAAGAGAATGCTTGGTGGCATTCCTTGGTGAAGAGGGGTTGTGGATATTAACTGGGCTGTGTACCAAGAAAGTAAGAATGGTCTAACTTGAACTCCAGAAGTTGAGCAGGGTCACAGCTGCAGCTTCTAACCCAGTTCAAAGCCTCCAGGGCAGGACTCTGCCTGAGGAATCTTATTGTTCTGAAACTCTTAATCACCAGTTTTTCAGTTGGCTAATGGCTACTAAGTCTAGCAGCAGCATACTGCAACTCCAAAAAGGACAAGCTCACAGGTGTGTTACTCAGACCCAAAGCCAAACCTATTTTAAGAACTTGCTGAGCTCAGTCTTGGGGAAAAGAGGTCCAGCAATCAGACTTTGCCTTTGTTCCAACCACTTTTGGAGGACTGAAAGATTGTAGGTCCCTAGACTGAATTGTCCTTGAGATCCTAGATTAATGTAACATGTAATAAAACAGTAGAACCATGCCAGATATAATCTCCCCAGAGTAACTTATTTAGAAAAAATTGAATATAATCTAATGGGGGAAAATTGATCTTTAATGAAACAGAAGAGAAATCAAGAGAAGCATAAAAAGGGAAATGAGAACAAACAACCCCAAAGGATTAAACAAAAATATACTGTTTACATTATAATGTGAAGACAGAATCTATATGTTCCCTTTGATCATTAGCATCATTCAGAATCATAGAAGAGTCTGAAGTGCAGGTATAACTACCTATGTGAGCCCACCCCCAAATTCTCTAAACTTCAGGGCTCCCTATATCTTCCAGGATAAAATGCAAAATGTTCTGGTGAGCATTCCAAGACCTTTAACCTTTACAGTCTTCTCACCCCTCCCTTAGCTTCCTTTACTCTCTAATCAAGTGACAGGTCTCCTGTTCCTATGAATAGAAGATTTTGTCACTCAGCTACTGATTTTCCTGACTGTCCTCATATTTTTAATGCTCTCCCTCCTGTCTTCCATCTGTTGACTTCCCTGACTTCCTTCAAGTCCCAGTTAAAATTGAGCCTTCTACAGGAAGCTTTTCCCAACCTGTATTAAATCTAGTATTTTCCCCATCTTAATTATTTCCTAATTGTTATAACTTGTTGGAATCTAGTTAGTTGATTCTCCCCATTAAAATGTAAGCCCTTTGAGGGTTTGATTCTTTTTTGTATCCCAACACTTAGCATCATGTTTGTCCCAAAGTAAGTGCTGAAAAATGTTTTTAACTTAGTGACTGATGAATCAGAGGGCTTGGGACTGCTTCTATTGGGTGTTATGATCTAAAAGGAAAAATGGAAAGAGAAGGAAAGAGTGAAACATCAGAAGAGGAGGAAAGAGAGATGAAGATTAGAGGAAATTATGTTATAATCAGAGTGAACAAGTTAAAATCTATACAGAGGAAAATGAGTGACAGTTTCTCTCGTCTGAACTGGTCAAAGGCAAAAAGTATATATATATATATATATGTATATATATATATACATATATATATATATACATAGTTAAGAAAAGACATGCAATTCAATAAATAAGGAAACAAAGGAAAAAAGAAGAAAGGAGAGGAGGGGATAAGAAGGAGGATAAATTCAGGGAAGGAGGATATACAAAATCTTTAAGGATATACAGAACTATTCAAAGTATCTCTATTTGCACTGGCTAATTCTTGGGAAGTGACGGAATGCCAATCCGGAGAATGGATGAATGCATTATGATCTATAAAGGTGATGGAATACTAGGACACCATAAGAAATTATGGAGAGGATGGTTTCAGAGAAACCTGGGGAGGTTTTTATTAACTGCTATAGAGTGAAGAGAACAGAACTAGAAATAAAAATTACACGATGACAACAGAATTGCAAAATGACCTTTGAAAGATTGAAGCATTCTGATCAGCATAATGATAAGTCAGAAGACTCATGTTGAAACCTGTCACCCACCTCCTGATAGAAAGATGAAGGACTCAAAAGTACAGAATGATTTTATTGGTTTTGGGTTGATTGTTTAGGGTTATTTTGGACAAGGCCAATGTTGGAATTTATTTTTACTGCATGTTTTGAAACAAGTAATTTGCTTTTTCCTTCTTTCTCAATTTGAGGAGAGGATGAGAGGGGGGGAGAATTTTGCTGATTGAAAAAAATGAAATTTAATTTCAAAATGTTTATATATACAAATATCACTTAGATTTCAACATTAATGCTTAGTATCTACTAGTTACATATAAGAGAGAGAGAGAGAGAGAGAGAGAGAGAGAGAGAGAGAGAGAGAGAGAGAGAGAGAGAGAGAGAGGTTATCCTTAGAGAGTTTTTGCAGTTTAAAACTTACAACTTCACTAACACTTTGGGAACATCTTATATATGAAATATATCAGAGATAGGAACTTTGGCTTCTCCTGGTACATTGGCATTCTGTCACAGTTTCATATTTTTCCTATTTTTGCATGCTGAGAGTTACTGAAGTTGGAGGGATAGTGGATGGTAGACCCCATAGAGTCAGGAATACTTGATGTTTTGAAAATGAGAGAGCTAGAAGTATTAACCTTGAACCCAACCTGAAGTCAGTTCTGTCTCTGCAGAAGCCATTAGTCTGTGTCCCTTGGGCATAGCCTGGAGTATTTTACCTATATTCCATTTCAGAAATGGCACTTATTGGGAATAATCAAAGCCCAACAGATCCCCAGCTTCTTTTCAAGCATTGGGTGGAGACTGGACTAGAAGTACCACAGTACGAGTCAGTTGTGGAGAACCAAGCCAAGGAGAAGTGACACTGTGAGCCTCTTCCATGGTTAATTTAGGACATATGAGAGAAGTCAAGCTTGCATGATGGAGATTGTGTGAATGAAAGACATAGCAATATGCAACCCCTTTGTACCTCCCATGGGAGCCAACCAGAGGACAGAACTTCTCAGTAAGTCCCTGTTTGAAGACTTAGAAACAAAAGAAAGAGAGAAACATGAGATTTAGCCTAACAGTTCTTCTGTCTCGGACCTCGATTTGAGGATGGAGTTGAAATGTAAGGTCTATATTGCTATTTATCTAAGTCTGTTAAATAATTATTCTTTCTCATTAAATTTAAGGTGAATCAAGGAAGTGGATATCCACAAAGAGGTTAATTTCAATCTTATTGAGAAAGAGTTGGCAGTGATATGGATATCCTATACAGCAAACTGACAGCCTATACAGTAGACATGACTACCACCTACCAAAAGTCAGATTCATAGGGTGCCTCTCAGACAGGGAAGCTTCTAGCCCAGACTTAAACAGGAAGCTTGATGATCATCTCAGAATACTCTTATATTGGATTGGCTCTAGGTGGCACAAGGGATAAGACTTTTGGATTTGGAGAAAGGATTATCTGGTATCAAATCTTACCTCAGTTATTTACTAGCTGTGTTAATTTGGGTAAGTCACTGAGCATCTTTCAGACTCAGATTCCTCATTGCAAAATGGTAATAATAATAATAGCACCTCTGTCTCAAGGATATTGTAAGGACTTCACAAGATTATATTTTTAGAATGCTTGGCAAATCTTAAACAGTTATGAAAAAATTAGCATGATAGCTATTCTCCTTAATAGCTTTTATCAAAATGTATGCATGAGAAGGGAAGATCAGTACTTCATTGAAAGTGCCTAATTTAGTCCTTCCTTCTGAAGAGAACTAGCCAGCGGTCCT
Source organism: Macrotis lagotis (assembly GCF_037893015.1). Lineage (NCBI taxonomy): Eukaryota > Metazoa > Chordata > Mammalia > Peramelemorphia > Peramelidae > Macrotis > Macrotis lagotis. The sequence goes on from NC_133661.1 coordinate 6,420,937, forward strand.
ACTGTGTGCACCCCATAACCATCACAGCATCTGCAAGATCCATTTATTATAACAATATCATCTCACATTTCTTTCTGAAGCATGCTAAAAACATCACAACAGTCCTGTGGATGATGTATTGTGGAGTTTGTTACCTCCAATCTGTATGAAGAAATTGGGGCTCAGAAAGGGTAAGTCTGAATTCACATCACAACAGCCTTGAAACAGGAACCCAAGAATCCTGAGTCTCTATCTCCCATTCTTCTCATTTCCTCTCCCCAGTTTACACCTGGATATTCAGAAAACTAACTGAGGAAGATGGCCCCTGACTAAGTCACACACTTGTTCCCTTAGACATGGAAGGTCCTTCTGTACAACCTTGTTAGATGATTGTGTTTGTGAGACATCGTGTCTGCTGAGTGGGGCAAGTAATTCAGTTCTGAAGCCTCTTCAGTGTGTGACGCACCTAAATGAACTGGAGGCGTTGTACAAAGGAATTACGAGATTCGTATTAAATTGTAGCTCAGGGACCCATCAGCATGTGATGCTCACTGCTTTCAACTGGCTTTGTTTATCACAGAGAAGGGAACAGAATTAGCATAAAATGCTACCAAATAGTAAAAGACTGGGTAATTTCTAGCACCCTATCTGCTTGCCCGACTGTTGACCCAGTCTAATTCATATTCTCTCTGGGATTTTTTTTAATAGGTCATTTCCATTCTGAAAATTAGGTCAAATTGTGGATTTATGCCCCATCATTTTTCCCCCTACTCAAAAGTATATTCCCTTACTGGGAAAATGATAACTTAAGCAATGGGACAAATTTGCCTTCTACTCCCTCTCCTCTTCCACTCCATCCACCACACATTTGCCCTGCTTTGAGGTGAAAATACAAAAAGAACTTTGTTTCTGAAATGACAGACTATATTCTGCACTGTGGAACAATGATTATAATGAACAAATAACCATCCTCAAATGCTCTCCTCAGCTCTAGGGAAGAAAACCAGTTGTGTTATTGGTCATTGGTAAATTCTGCTTTAATTCACTGGTCACCAGTTATTCCACTCAACAGTAAAAATGGGACATCAAATGAGTATTCACTTATTAGGGAGAAGTTATGACATATTGAGAGACAGGTGTATGGTTGTTTTTAAAAGCTGTGCTTCCTCTGGGATATGATTAATCTGTTCATTATCTATTGTTTATAAAAAGTTTCAGGAGGTGAAAATGCCAGGATCTTTTGGACCATCCTCCTGCCCCTTTCTGTTGCTACATCTTCTTCTAGTGGCTTCTTCCTGCTCATTTCCCAGGTTGCTTCATGCACGTCTGATATGTAGGCTGAGGAAAGATTGTCCCGGTTTGAGAGGTAGAGAAAGCACTGACTTAAGTTGTGATATCAAGTATCCACAAATTGAAATGGCTAGGCTGTGATCTTGGAAGACAATAGGAAATTGAATGGCCAAAGTGTCTCGGCAACAGCCATAATTAGACTGAGGTAAGCAAGGGCTTAGTTCCACAAGCCCACAATTAAAGGATGATGACAGCTCTCATTTTTAAGTGACGGTTTTTCATCTTTTTAGCAATAACGAAATGTTAAAATACCCCAATTGAGATCCTCCATGATTCGATTCCACCTTGATCCCTCCTCTGGGAGTGGTTTCTCCTGATTGGAAAGTGTCCTGAAGTGTCTATTGATGACCCATCAATGCAACACCACAAAATTGGACTTAAAAAGTGGCTATGTCCCAGACCCACTTCCTCACTAGCCCTAGGCACTGGTTCCAACTCTCAGCACTGGTCTCCATCCTACCATGTCTGTGTTTATGAATCCCTACTTTGGTAAACAGGAGGCCTGCACAGCATTACAGGGGCGGGGGGGCTCCATGTGCTCATATACATTTCTGTGGGAGTACCCAAGGATTTAGCTCTGAGAGCATGTCTCTAATATTTTCCTGCAGGAGGGGGAGGGAGAAGAAATGAGCTGCAGCAGCAGCAGCTCCTGGAGCCCAAACTGATGAATTGTTGTGCCAACTGCTTTATTCGGCTTAATAAGAAATTAGATCACAATGGGGATTGGAGGAAATTACCTCAAAAGGTTTGGGTGTTTGAATGACTGAACAATCTTGTTAAGATTACATTTCCCAATTTCGAATCTGGTGCTGGTGGGCTGGTGCCAGTTGGGTTAATCAGGATGCAAATAGATAAGAAAGTGTCTGCCATGAAACCCATTCTGATGGGCAGCTCCCATCTACTACTACCTGGCAATGTTGGACAGCCCATCACGGTCCTTGTCTTCTCCTCCTCTTTGCCCCTCCTCTGTGTCTAGACAGAGACAGGTTGCCTCATTGCTTGCAGAGCTTGGATGAGATAGCACTTACCAACTCTATTTCTCCCATTAAGAAGAAAGGCATCAGTCCTGACTCTGTGCCCAAGAGACCCTGACATTGTCATATGACCTACTGATGCAGCCTAAGAAACTTTGAGCATCACTAGTCACCTGAGAGGTGAATTTTCTTTTATGCATTTCCTCCTAGAGTGAGAACTCCTTAAGCACATTCTCTCTCTCTCTCTCTCTCTCTCTCTCTCTCTCTCTCTCTCTCTCTCTCTCTCTCTTCCCTCTCTCTCTCTCTCATCTCTGTCTCTCTTTCTGCATATCACCATTGCTTAGCACAAGGCTTTGTATATATTAGAAATATTTTTTTCACTCATTAATCCTCTCATTCATTCTCTCCTCATGCCAATAATTTAACATTCATTCAGAAATGAATCTCATCCTAATACTTCGTCTTGGGTTAACCCAGAAGCAGAAATGGGAGGTGTCATTCCCCAGGCGACATCCTCTCCATCTGACAAAGCGTTTGTGTGTTTGGTCTTAGAAAGGGGGTTGATCCATTAAACTCTTTGTATCTAGAGAGTCCATCATTGACCAAATTCCGGGGAACCCAGGATCTCCCATCAGGAGCCATGAAACCCATACTAATGCTCTGCCTGCTTCTGGAATAACTTTGGAAAAGCTTTTAAGTCAACCTTGCGTTTCAGTCAACAGGGAAAGTTTGACCTCTGACCTCCCAACAACCATCTGTTTCATTATTGATCTGAGGGAAACAGAGAGTTTTTGTTCTTCACCAAAAAAGTCCCTGACACCAGGCTATTTTTAATAGCTGAAATTGTTCATTCTTGTCACTCTCCCCTTTGAAAATACAGGTATTTTCATACAACCCGTAGCTAATGAGAGAAACTTTGGAATCCAACCTTTCTCTATAATCACAGGAACAGGGATTAAAGAGGTCCCACTAGTGAGGAACATGAAAATTAATTATTGAGCTTCTTGTCTTATCCTCCCCATCTGTCTGATATTCTTGAGCACAGAAGGAGTTAGACAATTAAATCACTCCTCCTTTTAACTCATCAGAATGCTCTCTCTTCCTTTCCCCTAACTCCAGAGGCCCAAAGACCCCATCCATTTGCTGAGGGTAAATTGTTGGGAGGAGAGGCAGAGAAGAAAAAAAAGAAAAAGTAAAAAAAAATCTCATTTTCTTTTTCCTTTTTTTGCAAGGTGGGGGAGGGGAGCAAGGAGGCGTCTTTTCAAAGCATCCACATATGTCCACCATGATCAGAAATGCCTCTTGTCTTTCCTGAGCTCCACTGACCCAGCTCACACAGAAAGGGAAAGGGCTCCTAGCTGGTAGGGGAAGACCCTGGCTTTGGCGCTCATGGAAAATCAGAGTCTGTGGGAAAATAGGTTTTTGTTTCCATCCCATCTTGATTCCTAGATTAATGCAGAAAACCCTCCTTTGTTTCTAGACACTAGTGAGGATAGTTGAATCAATTAATTTGTTTTATTGAACCATAAAGCTGTCATTCCAAACTGGGGCGGTGAGCTCTAGATCCAAGGGGCGGCTGATTCAGCTAATGGAGGTAGGGCCATGTGGGCTCATAATGGGCAGTACCTTTGCCTCCAAGATAACTGTTGGGTCAGAGATTCAGGTCAAAGCCCCAAAGCTTCCTGAGCCCTGGCCCTGAGCCTGAGCCCCCTCCTGCCACAGACACCTTTCTGGAGCTAGAGGATCCTTGGTTACCTCTCCCCTATGAATCTTTTCATTTGACAAAGAAAGAAACTGAGGCCCCAAGATGAAAAGCAAATTCAGAGGATACTGCATGGCATTTCAATATAGCAGAGATCTTAGATGTCATTTTTCTCCTTTTTACTTCATCTTTTCCCTTTTACAGATGAGGCATCTGAAACCAAGAGAGAGAAGGGAGTGACTCCTTCAAAATCCCACCACCCAAAGGTGGTCTCTGATTCGGGAGTTCTCCTCTTGTGTCCCCATGTTCATTCCACTATAACACACTATATCTCAACAGAGCATAAAGTGAAATCCTTGAAGTTCGAGACTTTTCATCTTTTATTTCAAAAAACAGGTTTAATTGTTTGGATCAAGTCTCATAATTCCCATAGACTCCAGATCAGCTAGTTGAGCAGCAAAATTCACTGACAGTTCGATTTCAGGGCAAACAAGTTGGGGAAGGGAGATGGGGATGGTAACAGAGAAAATTACTTTAATTTTGAAAAAAAAATCGCACTCATCGAAAAGTTATTACAGATAGAGCCATTCTATTGTGGGCTATTTTACGTCATTCTCTGGACAAGAAAATACTATTTCAATAGCCTAATCCATTGTTCATACCATGAGGTATCCCTTGGGTCTCTGAAACAAGGAAAGAGACACTTAATATGTCAGGGATGAACTAACCCTGCCCCCGTACCTATAACTGCTGCTATTAGGAATCTCAGAAGGGTTAGGGCACTTCTCCATTGAAAGCAATGAATAGGGGACAGCTAGGCGCTGCAATGGATAGGGTGACAGTCCTGGAGTCAGGAGGATTTGAGTTCAAATATGAGCTCAGATCCTTAATAATTATTTAGCTGCATGACCTTGGATAAGTCACTTAAGCCCATTGCTTTGCAAACAAGAAAGAAAGAAAGAAAGAAAGAAAGAAAGAAAGAAAGAAAGAAAGAAAGAAAGAAAGAAAGAAAGAAACAATAGAATTTGATATGGGAAAGAAAGTTCCATTCAGGGACTGAAATAAATATGCATTTAGAAAAATTCACCACAAACTTGCCCATCATTGATAGACTGTATATTCTTTATGTAAATATAGTAAGCATAACAAGATGAATACAGGAGCATTGTAACATGGCTGAGGTACAACCTCTGGCCCGAAAAACCTGAACTCAGGTTTTATTTCTGGCACATCCTGGCTATATAACCTTGGCCAAGTCACCTAAACCCTCAGACTAATTCTCTCGATTTATACAGCTTAGAGATGATGCAGATCTACAATGGCAAAAGAAGTTCCCTCGCCTGGAAGGTTCAGATGCCTGTGAAATCCCTAGTCCAGTCTCCATTCCTATCTCTAAGAATATTACTAGCCATTTAAAAAAATGTAAGATAATGTCCACAGCAGGGAAGGACATGAATAACTTTATGAACTGTGCTTGTTTGCACATCTATTCCCAAAGTTAATTGTTTAAATAAAAGATTCTGCCTGGGTTACAGCCATTGATAAATACAAGTGAGTTTCTATTTCCAGGAATGTGTTTAAATTTCATAAGTCTTGCATTTCACAACAGGGAGCCAGGCTCACTAAACACTTACATTTGCTAAAAGCCCTAATCAAGACAAAGGACTTACTTAAACAAATGATTAGCCTTGAGAACAGAAGTGTAAAATGAACCATAATTCATGAATGTGCAAATTGTTTTTCCCTGCTGTGACCAGGAGCCAGAATTCTATCTTTCGCTGTGACATATGCATCTACATTTATGAAGCTCCCATTCAAGGTTTGGAGAAGCCTTATTTTCTGCTTTCTCCCCCAGTGCTCATTCTTGGTTTTCCTGAGTCCACTTTCTAAGTGGTACAAGGCTCCTTGGTTAGCTAGGACTCCAAAGATAATGGATGTTTGGCCCTTGAATCCTCAAAACTTAACTGAGGGCCGGCTGGCAGAGCAATGCTACATAAAATCTGTACAAAGGAGCAATCAAAAAGCCCACTGTCCAATAATGTCGCCTACTAATATTTCATTAACTGGAGATTCTGTTGGATCAACAGGGCACTCCTGAGGAATCTACATGAGAAGGTGAATTTCTCAATTTCTCAATTTTAAATGAATCAACATTTTCGATTCTTGTTAGACCCTGTGATAGTCATTTGGGATTCAAGACAAACAAAAAAAAAGAAACAAAAAAACCAGTTCCTGTTTTCAAGAAGTTGTAATAGTACTAAGAAAATATACACAAATGAATAAATTGTTTAGTCATATCCAACTCTTCATTAACCATTTTGGAGTTTTAATCAGAAAAGTACTAGAGTACTTTGCCATTTCCTTTTCCATCTCATTCTTACAAATGAGGAACTGAAGGCAAAAAAAGGTTAAGTGACTTACCTGAGTGTACACAACATTGATATTTTGGAGGTCAGATTTGAACTCAGGAACATGAGTCTTCCTGATTGTAAACCCAGTGCTCACTCCATTATACCAACCAGTTGCCCATTACCTGATATAAATACAAAGACATATTCTAAGTTGAAAACATTGTAGTAGGAACATTTGTGTATCTAGGAAACCCAAAAGATAAAGTGCTGGATTTTCAGTCAGAAAGATTCCTTTTTTTGAGTTCAAATTCTGTCTCAGACATTTACCAGCTGCCTCAGTTTTATCATATGTAAAATGAACTAGAGAAGAAAATGGTAAACCATTCGCCATTTAAACCTTAAATGGGGTTATAAAGCATCAGATACAACTAGTCAACTAAACAACAAGGGGACTTCTAGGTATCTAATTTCTATGTTACTGACTCAAGCCCCCATCCATGATGTTCCTTCCATTTTATAAGTTCCTTGCCCCGCACTTCTATTTAAATACTTAAGAGTAACATTGTTTACATGACCCTTCCTTCCTTCCTGTTCTCTAAGCAAGACATTATTGGGGGCAGCAGTATATGGGGAAAGGTAGCTCGCAGTGAAAGCACATGATATTGGAATCAAATATGTGGGAAGGGAAAGTCTTACCAAACAAGAATTTTGTGTTTAAATGGGAATGAGATAAAATAAAACTGGAAAACTAGATTGGAGCCATACTATAGTGGAATTTTGATGGCAGCCTGAGGGTTTGAGGTTTTATCATAGATTCAATAGGGAATTACTGAAGATTTTGTTTTTCTTTTTTGAATTGCGTCATTGGATGGTTACTTCTGTTCATAAATGCCAGTGTGGAAGCTGAGTAGAGGCTGGATTATAGTGGGAAAGATTTGAGTCGGGAAGAACAATGAAGATACTAATGCACCAGGCAAGAATTGTCAGAGATCTAGGCCAGAGAAGTGGTCAGGTGAACAGAGAGAAGGGAAACCATGGTAGAAAAAGCTAGGAGGCAGCCTCACTGGGGAGAGTCTCCAGCCAAAGGCTGACTCCCATTAAGCACTGGGAAGCTAGCCATGGATATATTGGTTTTGCATAGATTACAAGAAGATATAATGGAGAGGGGAGAGATCCGAGACAAGGAAATCAGTTAAGAGCTGATGATAACACTGCAGATGAGAGATGAGGAGTGCTAATGGGGAGAAGGGAGTGAATGTGAAAAATGTTGTGAAGATAAAAATGACAAGATGAAGCAACTGATTGGTTGGGGGATGGTTTAAAGAGACAAGGAAATGAGGGAAAAAGAAGAGTTAAGGATGGCTCCAAGGCATGAGCTTTAGTGACTAGAAAAAGCATTGAGCCCTCCACAAGAATATACAGATATGACAGATGGCTAGATTTGTAGGAGAAATATAATGAGTTCCACTTCAGGCATATTGATTTTCAGATGTCTATATGACATCTAAGGACAGATATCTCAAAGTAGATAAGCTAGACCTTGATTTTATGAGAGATTCAATCTAGAGAGACAATGTTGATGGGATCTGAGTAAAATGATCAGTGAATCAATGGATGCTTATAAGTCCACCAAAAATGAATATACCAAAAGAAAAAGAGAAGAGGGACTAAGCAGAAATTTAGGGGTCACCATTCATCTACATCTACAATCAATCTCAGAGAAAGGGACATTGAGATGTGGAGGCGGCAATTGTCAAGACTGACCACTCTTGCATACATCCTATATGAGGGTGGTGATATTTTTCTTATCATTTCAGGGTCCAATGCAATCCAAAGCTTGGTTTTGATGTATGAAATTTCTCTTCATTTCTCTCTAGAATGCACTCCTCTAGGTTTTTCCATGAGGTCCTTCAAACTCTTTAGCTTAGAAAATCATCCTGGAAGAATCTTCTGCCCCCTGAAACTTATTGAAGAACAGAGGACTTTCATTTAATGAGGGCCCTGAGGTCAATCATCTCTTCATTTCTTACCAGGTTGCACTCTTCTGGACTTCTCTAGTATGTCCAGGCTTTGAGTTTATTTCCCCTCAACCCCCTTTTCAGGTTCTATGGGCATATATGGCAAAAGTCATGAGAACCAGATTAAGAACTTCCCTTCCACATGAAACCATTTAGTCTCCTCTATCTAAAAAAGTCAAAGTTTCTAGTTATACCATTTATCAACATTGCAATAAACAAGATAACTCAGAACAATTTATTTCTTTTCCTCCCTCCCTCTTTCCCCCCTCTCCCTCTTCTCCCTTCCCTCCCTACCCCTTCCTTCCTTCCTTTCTCTCTCTCTCTCTCTCTCTCTCTCTCTCTCTCTCTCTCTCTCTCTCTCTCTCTCTCTCTCTCTTTCCCCCACTCCTTTCCTTCCTTCTTTCTTAACAGTGCATCAGCTACAAGAAAGAGTAGAGCCAAAGTCACCTTTGAACATCATTACAAGAACTAACCTTTTCAGTTCTGGAAGCACAGTCCCACCATTCAGTTCCTCAGGATACCAACCAAATTATTCTCTCAAGAATTTTCTTCATGTTATTCATAAGATTAAACCCAATTCTTTCTGGAAATACATTTTCTTAATATTTCGTCTCTGTCTTCTCTTCAGCTATCAGTTAACAGTCTCTTCAGATCTATAGTTAAACTGTCTCCTCACAGAATTTTTAAAGAAAGGGAGTTAAACTGTAATTCAAAAATCTCACTGACTCTTAAAGATACAAAGACAATATCTATAGTCTCTGTGGGAGAGGCTATTGATGCTAGTACTATATAGTAAAGGCAGACAAGGAGGATGATGGAAGGATAATTAGGGAGATGGGTTGCTTCTGGAAGTATATATCCTCATAGCCTGAGTTATTCTGAATTCCAGACAGCAAGACGAACACACTGGGCTCCTGGGAACAAAGGAAAGAAGTGAGGAGGAAGTTAGTGGGATGTTTCAGTCTCCAATAGAATGGATGGTTAGGTTGTAAAGGATAGACAGGCTGGCTGGGGAAGGTCAGCACATCAAGACATGTCTTCACATCTCATAGCTGAAATCACCTTTACAGTTATCTCATTGCATCTCCAAACTACAAAAAACAGGGTTGCAGAATGGACTATTCGCTAGGTTTAGAGATGGAAGACTTGGGTTCTATTCCTACCTTAGCCCCTTAACAGTATGGATCTGTGTAGCCTCCCTGGGTCCTTTAGGCAGAAAGTTGAAAAGGCAGGGGACGGCAGGGAGAGATGAAATCTATGGCCTCCTCTAAGTCCTCTGATACCCCTCCCCTATATTTTCTAGAACATTGATCTGGAAATCAGGAATGAGGCTGAATCTGTAGATTGGGCTTAAGTAGCCCCAGTTGCAGGGAGAGAATAAAGACAGAGGGGTGGCAGCAAGCCAGGCTCCTTGGGAGAGGCCACAGAATACTGCCCACTTGGTCATTTTGCCTAGGGCCCTGGTGGCAGCTGAGCTGAGCTCTTTTTTTCTGGTACTCTGAAGGGATGGAGGTTGGCAGGGTCTGGGTTGAGAGGCAAGAATGAAGGCAGAAGACTAGGAACCCACAAGCACCCTAGGGTTTGGACCAGGTTTCTCCAGAGCTTTCATTCTGGTCCCTCTAGGGTAACCGCAAATGTTCTCCTGGGCCTCCTACTCTTGTAGGAGAAAGAGGGGAGGAGGGAGGAAATGGAAAAGAGGAATGATTTCCTTATCTTCCAGCCCTTGGTCCCCTTTCTTCCCCTGCTTTCCTAGGGGCTATTCTAGATCTCTCTAGCTAGGGAAAGGATATGAAAAATATGCTTCAGTGTGTGTGCATACATACATGCATACATATAGGCACATGTATTTATATCTGTTCCTATATTAATAGATACATTTTATTGTGTATATGTGTGTTTGTATATGTATTTGTGGGTGTTTGATTATATGTGTATATATATGTCTGTCTGTCTATCCATCCTTTTTGGCAATAGTCACAATCAGTAAAAAAGTAATGGTGAGACCATTGTGAAAAACCATGGTAGTCAACTGAGAGAATTCCTTCCCCAGGGTGAACTTTGCTCAACATAAATTTATATTCATGTCTGCTATCAAGTATTTGTAGCTTAGATATTAAATGATCTGAAAAAAATTAAAAAAGAGAAAATAAAAGTGGCTCCATAGATTCAAAACAAAGGAATCTATGTAACTATCTGGTCCCACTCCTTCATTTGATAGCTGGGGAATCTGAGACGCAGATGGGTCAGTTGACTGTCACAAGGTCATACAGGCAGGATGAAAAAGAATTATGGCCCAAACTCCAGCACCAGAGTTCTCTTCTATGATTTCCCTGGAATTTTGCAATTACTCACCTACTAGGTCAAGGAGGATTTGTTGTTTCTTTTTTTTTTTAATCTCAAAGGCCTGGTAAGGCAATATTTTTGAGTGAGGATTCAGAAGATAGAAGTTTGAATCTCTACTCTGCCCCTTATTCTCTGTGCATTTTTTATAACACCATTAAAGCCTCTGGGCACTCAATTTCCTCAACTGTCTAATAGGGGACTCTATGTGATGACTTCTACGATCCCTTCTCGATTCACATTTATGATGTCATAAAGTCATGACTAAGATACTAGATAATTAAAAGAAAACACCTTTAACCATAATAGATGACATTTAAGATTTTGTTTGGGGGCGGCTAGGTGGCGCATTGGATAAAGCACCAGCCCTGGAGTCAGGAATAACTGGGGTCAAATCCGGTCTCAGACACTTGATAATGACCTAGCTGTGTGGCCTTGGGCAAGCCACTTAACCCCGTTTGCCTTGCAAAAACCTAAAAAACAAAAACAAAAAAAGATTTTGTTTGAATGGACAAGTTGGGGGAAAATTGTCTGGGAACATGCCTCTGAAAAATATTTCTTTATAATATCAGACATTGGGGCATCAGTTATTTTTCAGTCATGTCTGACTCTTTCTTACTCCATTTAGGGTTTTCTTGGCAAAGATGCTGGAGAGGTTTGTCATTTCCTTCTCTGACTCATTACACAGATGGGGAAACTGAGGCAACTAAGATTAAATGACTTGCCCACAGTCACACAACTACTAAATGTCTAAGGAAAGATTTGAACTTAGCTGATATTTAAAACATTCACTCATTTGAGTCTTATAACTACATGAAGTAGTTTTTTTTGACCCATTTCGCAGATACTGAATACTGAGGCACAGACAATCCTAGTAATTAACCATATAAAAGTCAGAGGTAGAAAGTGAAGCTCAGTTTTTGAATCCAAACTACAATTCTGCAGCCAGGAGCAAATCACAGAACTTCACTTGACCTTCTTCAGGTTTAAGACAAGGGTATAACACTCATAGTACTGCAACCCACAGTTGTTATGGAATTAATCTAGGTAAATGCCAGACTTGGTTGTGGGTACATGAGAAGAAAGGCTTGAAAATTCCCCTGTCCCAAAGTCAGTTATTTACTCCACTTACTAAGTGGAGAGCACTGGGTTGTAGTTAGACCTGCATTCAAATTCAGCCACAGACACTCACTACTTATATACTCTTGGGCAAGACACTTAGGCTCAGTTTCTTCAACTGTAAAATGGGAATTATAGCATCACCTATCTCCCAGGGTTATTATGAGAGGAGGCAGCTAGATGTGGCAGTGGGTAGAATACAGACCCTGAGTTCAAATTCCGCCTCACTTACTTAGTAGATGTGAGAAATTGGGCAAGTCACTTAATCCTGATCACCATGAATCCAAGGGTGTCTCTGGTCATCTGGATCCTTATCTGGCCACTGGATCCAGAAGACTCAGGAGGAAGAAGTGAGGCTGGTGACCTAGAACAGCCTGCCTTCACTCAAATCCAATTCATGCGCATACCATGACCTGAAGTCATGGTCTTATTCCAGAATGAAGGACAGACCTCGGTCAGTCATGTGTTATCTATATGGGCAGGTCTCTGAAGGAAAGGACTATTTCCCATGTCTTTGAATTGGTATCCAGAAAGCAGAGTCCTGGTAGAGGTGATGATCAAGGTCCTAAACTGAGAGAGAGGATGGGTTCTGTTGGAAGGATAAACTGTGTGATTGAAGAACAGGCAGGAAATGATGGCTTTCTCACCTTTTTTCTGGTTCCTTCCTTTCCTCTATGTGGAGCCATATGCCTGTGGTACATTCTCTGAAGTAGCCAGGAGGAATCATCCTTTAGATCATGCCTTGCAAAGTATAGTATATGCACCCACTCCTTTTCCACTTTCTTTTGTTTTTGCTCTTCCCCCATTAGATTTTAAGCTCCCTAAGTACAGGACTATCATTGATTTTTTTTTAGGTTTTTGCAAGGCAAATGGGGTTAAGTGGCTTGTCCAAGGCCACACAGCTAGGTAATTATTAAATGTCTGAGACCAGATTTGCACCCAGATACTCCTGACTCCAGGGCCAGTGCTTTATCCACTGTGCCACCTAGCCACCCCCTCATTCTTTTCCTGTAATTGTGTCCTCATAGTTTCTTCAATGTAGTGAGTAATGAGTACTTAGAAATCTTTATTTGAAGTGAAAGAAAGACAAAAATCAGTCATCCTTCCCTCATCACAAAAATATTACATGAGGGATTTTAAATTCTTTAAGTATCAGTCTGCCCTGTCCTGACAAAAATGACAGTCCTTTCAGGTACAAAGGTTGGTCCTTGAGGCTCATGGTGGATTCATCCACTTTGACCAAGATGGTAATGAGGTTTACAAAATTTTTCTGGGTGAGTCCTTGGACAATGTCTATTTATTCATCATGAATCATTGATTGAGCAATCATGGTGTGCCAGACACAGTGCTACATTCTCTAAATGCAGAAGCAAAATAATCATCCCCAGCAAAATATTCATAACATTTGTACATCATTTCCTGCCAGACACAGTCACACATAAAACCATTGCCCTCATGGGCCTTACTTTCTATTGAAGGATATAATATTCATTGGATGTTGAACACTATTGAAAGGAAATTATGAATCTAAACCCAGTGATGCCCTAAAAGAAGAGTATTCTTTTGAGTGGATTGAGGGCCAATTTCTAGTGGAGAGGACATCTGATCTGAGAATCAGATTCAGAACCTCCCAGATCTCATCTTGGGCCTCTGAGAACTCAAGATCCTTTCTATCTCATGGGGAGGAGAGGCTTTAGAGGAGAACCTCAGAGGAATAAAGAAGAATGAAATGAAAACATTACCTCAAGGGCATGACCCTGTGAGGCTTTCAAGTCATCTGCATTTATCCATGAATCCTTGTAATCGTGATATAGATAGAAGGTGAGGCCACATTTTAGATGGAGTGATTGAGGATATGTGACTGATAGACTGTGTCATAACCAGTCAGTGAGGGAGTTGAGCCTGGCTAAGAAAAGTGTCTACATTCACTAGATTGATGTACAAATGACAGAGATAAAAGAGGAAAGGGCTTTATCACTGATAGAAACATCTAAAAGAGGAGGTGATGAAACACAATGAGAAATTAAATTGTAATAAATTACTGAGACCAGATGGTATTCATCTGAGAGTTCTGGGGAAACCAAAGACAGAGATACTTGAGCTCATCATAAAAATAATGTGGCTTTCAAAATAACATTTATCACCAGAAGTTGCATAGTGGAGGACCTACTTGAAAATGGCTCATTGGGATGGCCTAGGGCTTTGACCTTTGGATAATTTCTGGGTGGATGCCCCATCCCCAGACCAAAAATTCAGAGATATTTGTGAACATTTATTAGTGACTCAGAGGAAACCTATGTGGGGACAACAATCAGTTATTTCTATTCAAAAGATTACACAAAATGCAGGAATTGGTCATTCCAGAAAGAGCAGCCTGCATCTGGATAGAGTAGTAATGTTGGGGAAATGAGTTCCAAGCACTTAGCATCTCAGAGAAAGCCTAGAGGGAGGCAGGGAACTAAGACAATCTCAAGAGCACTTGTACATCAGCCACTACCATGATATCCATAATAGTTACTCAGTGCCAGTAATTTAAGAGCATTCTTCACTTTTATTCTGGGCATATCACATGAACTAAATCATAACAACAGCAATAAATGGAATAATTGGAAATTATAGAACACTAAATTCTCAGTGCTTTGTATCTTCATATTCTCTCAACAACCCTGAGAGGGTTTATAATCCATTTTACAGATCAGAAAATGGAGGCATACAGTGATTGATATGATGGTCACATGATTGCACAGCTGTCTGAGGAAGGAATTGAACTTGGTTCCTCCTGACACTTGATCCAGTGGTCTATCCAATACAAGAGATTTCTTCAATATTCCCTGGTTCATATCCAGTCCATTGAGTAGCTCATGATAATTGAGCAACAGGACATTGAATCCCTGACCCTCAAATCCCACATCCTATCAACCTCTAAGGGAAGCATTCCTTAAGACATCCGGTAGCTATA
>NC_133661.1:6440728-6593792 GCF_037893015.1 Macrotis lagotis
CCACTAACTCTTTGACTTTTCAAAATAACCATTGGGGGGGAGCAACCTTCTTTCCATTTCATTGCTATTTTGTCCTACCTTCAAAACTGCCACATAATGTATGGGATTAGAATGTTATATGTTTTTGCCCAAAAAAGAAATGAAGCTCATAGCACCCATCTTTTGGGGATCACGACAGGTGGAGCATTTGATATCCCCTTAAAATAATAAGGTTTAAACAGACAAGCAGATGCCAGCCCTCACCTGGAGGAGTTCAATGGTGGCAAAAGGCAGAGTCCTGTGATAAAACTCTGCAGGGTGTCAGGGGCTTCCTTAATTTGGTGATTCTAAGTAATAAAGGGCTATTTATTAGATTATAATTTTATCATTTCTAAGCTATTTTAGAAACTGATGCAAATTTATAAGAATAAGAGTCATTCCTTAATAACTGCCCAAAGGACAGTTCTCTAGTGAAGAAGTCCAAGCTATCAATAGCCGTACTTCAAAACTCCAAATCACCAATATTAAAGAAATGTAGGTTAAAACAACCATAATGTTCACATCACTCCCATCAGATAGGCCAAATTAACAAAACAACAATGAAAAGGGAATTTAAAAATGGTGGAAATCCTGAGGTAGAATAGGTCCATTAACACACTCTAGATGAACAGTTGAATTCCTCCAAGCATGATAAAAAGCACTTTGGAACTATGTCTCAAAAGTCACTAAAATAAATGTGCCTTTTGACTCAGCACTGCCTCATTTCAGAAGGAGGCTTAGAGGTGGGGTACCAAACACTTCTTTGTCTGAAGTCAGCAAGCTCCATGTTCAAAACCAGGCTTAGACATATACTATCTTGGATAAGTCACTTAACCTGCCTTTATCTCAGTTTCCTAATTTGTAAAATGGGGATAATTAAAAAATCTATTTCCTATGAGGTGCTATATGAAACTAACCCTTCTAATTTTTATCATTTATAACTATGTCAGATTACTTGCTATCTTACAGCAGGGGAAGTGAAAGGTGATTCCTCAATGAATATTGAAAACTCCTTACATACAATTAGAAAAATGAATAAATAAAAATATCATTACTATTAATAATAATACAGCAACTTTTGAAATGACAAAATAAAATGACTACAACTGACAACTAAGGGACTGACCACCAATTTTAGAAGTTCTGGGTGAATAAGTTATATAAATATTATTAAGATACATAAGAAATGATATGAGAAATATTTTCATAAAATTCTGGTAAGACTTGTATGAACTGATATAAAGAAAGCAGAATCAGGAAAACAAGTTATGCAACAACTTTGTAAAGATGAACATCAACTCTGAAACACTTAATATTTGAATCATCACTCACTGACCAGAAAACTGAGGATAAAGAACATTACTCAGCTGTTGCTATGGAGGTAATGAACTCAGAGATATGACATGTAATTTTTGGAAATGGCCAAAAAAGAAATCTGTTTTATTTAACTGTATATAGATAACATGGGGTTAAAGTGTCTCAGAGACACACATCAAAGAACCCCACACAAAGGAACACCAGAAAGAGAGTAACAGAGAATTCTGTCATCAGCTGCCCAAGAGTCTGTTGAGTCCCTTTCCAGACTCATATGCTGATTCCCACTTCTGGACTCCCTCAATCTTCCCCAGGCCAATGTTGGAAGGATGGGAGACAAGTACTCCATCAAGGTCTCCAAGTGCTCCATTTATTCACCAAAACACCAGTGCTTAAATATCTTTCCAGTCTCTAATCTACTCCCACTCTCATGGCATTTAGTAAGATAAGACTCTGGTGTTCAAGGACACCAGGTGAAAATAATTTACAATATTCCCATACACAATGGTTCCTAACAAGAGTCCATTGTGATCTGGAACTGTCCAAGTTCCTATGGGGAATTTATAATCATTATGAGGATTTGGAGAGAGGGTGAGTGGGGATGAAGGAATGAATAGTCAGGAAAACATGAGGGGAGGGTTTCATGCTATAGCTCAACTCAACAAAACCGATGGGTTCTGGCTCTGGGAAGCAACATAAAGTTAAACCCATTTCTCTGTGGTAATGAAAACTGGATGGCAGATGGGAGTTTGAGTAGTAGGCAGTACACAGGTTTTTATGAGAGAAATGATAATTTTTAATACAACTGATTTGGACTTAAGCAATTCAGCCACGAACATAAAGACAAAGTTACAATCTTGTCTATCTTGTAGGAGTTCCACAACCTGAATTTGTTTTAAAAAAGTAGATGGTTGAGAACTGTTGAGAACCCAGAGTATAAAAGGAGGACATAAAGGAGAAAATAAGTATGAAGATGGAGGAAAGAGGAGGAAAAGAAAAGAAGGGGAAGAGGAGGAAGGATAATGAAGAACATGAGGAAGAAAGGAGTGGAAGGAGTCAGAAGAAGAAGCAGAAGAAGAAAGAAAAGGTAAGTGAAAGAGGGGAAGAGAAGGGAAAGGGGGTAAAAGGAGAAAGAAGAAAGAATGAAGAGGAGGAAAATGATAGAGGAAAAAGAAAGAGGGAAGAAGAGGAAAAGGAGGGAGAGAAAGAACAGAAAGATAAGCAAAAGAATAATACAGGAAAGTAGAGAGAAGAAAGAGAAGGGAAAATCTCTTTCCAGGAGACTAACCCAATAAGTCCTAAGTCATATGGAAAAAAAGACTTAAAATTAATGTCGCTAATAGGGCTTTGAATTCCTTGATTTGTGATAAGTGATAAATAAGCAAGCAAAACCACACCCATTCTAGTCCTAGCAAATAATAAGTGAGTTGGATAACTGGATTTTGGTATGGCATTATTGTTCCTCAGAGACTCCAATAGCTTTTTTTAAGGGTACAGTCTAACTAATCGACCTGGCTCCCTCCTACACATCACTTCAGACAGTTAGATAAATATGACTTCAAAGGTAGTTTTAATATATGCATTCTGCATTATGCCTCCATCTCATTGATCTTCCCAGCTGAGAAGGGCTTGGAACAAGCAGTTCTGCCATACCATTATGATGTGCTCCATGTATTAAGATCTATGAAATGTGTTCCATATTTCATTATGAATGGTGTTTAAGAGGAGTTACAACAGGCAACTTTTAAAACTCAAATTGCATTTGATTTCTCAGCCATAAACAAGCTTTATTATGTGCAAGCTTTTTCTTAAAATCAAGAAAAAAGACATACATTTCCATATGACCCCTCATTTATTAGAATATCATATTGCCTTGTAAACCAAATAAAAATAGATTTAATTGGACAACTCAGATTAGGCGTTACAAAAGAAGAAAATGAATGTGCTAGAGGAAACTTCTCCATTTTTTCTTCGTAAGAATCACTAAAACAGTCTGGGGCAGGGAGTACATTTATTATTTAATTGAATTTTTTAAAATGGTCCTACTCTGAGCCAACATGCCAAGTTTCAATCTGGAGTAATTTTTTTATGGGTCTGTTATATGAAAATAAGGGTTTTCAATAGAGATAGTGATGTAGACCTAACAGTAATGGTGCACACATTGATGCCCCCATAAATCACCCAATCACCTCCAAATTTCCCATCACTTCATCCAGGGAATTGTCAATTTCTCTCTTCTCTTCTGACTCCATAAGATGGGATCTGAATTAGAGTGAGAAAAAATCATTGAGGGGAAGCAAAGAGACTGAAGTGAACTCCCACATTCCCTCAAGTCTATAAAAATAAAGAAAAAAAAACTCAATGAGAAACTAGCTGTATCTTGGACTTCATCATAACTTGGATCTTAGACTATTTCCCCCATCCTCTTAAGCTGGTTCAATCCCCATGCTATGGAGAAGATGCTTTGTTTGAGTTGCTTCAACTTTTTGGTTTTGAGTTTGTTTGTTTTTTTTTTTTTTTTTGGAAAACAATTTTGCATGGTCCAAGAAAAATTTCTGCCTTTGGAGATGAGTTGTAGATTCAAAACCAGATTCTGCCATTTACTAATCTATGATGCCAAAGAATATGTCTTTATCTATACTCTTATTTCCCCAGCGACTATCACAGAAGGTTTATACACAGAAGATACTGATTCAATCTTAATTTAATTGATTTGAATTTTATTGATCTCTGAAAAGTATTAGATTCGTATCCAGAAGGTCACCTAGTTTACTACCCCTCCAATTTACAGATGAGAAAATCAAAACTTAGAATGGCTAAAACAATTTTTCAGGCTAACAATACTAAATATTTCTTTTACCCCAATGGGTTATTTGAGATCCCAAGCATTCTGCTTGAGTGACATGAACATTTAGAGTTTCTAGGGGGTGCAGTAGATAAATAGTTCTGGTGTCAGGAAGAGTTCAAATCTGGTCCCTTAATACTGTTTGCCTCAGTTTCCTCATATATAAAATGAGTTAGAGAAGGAAATGGAAAACCACTGCAATATCTATGCCAAGAAAACCCATGTGGGTTAACAAAGAAAATGCATCAACAGAACATTGACCTATTTTTCTATGGGCTTCTAAAAGAATTCAGCAAACATTTCATAAGAGCTGAATTGTTGAGGCATTGGGGATAAAAAATAAATCTAAAAATCTTAGAACAACTTGTCCAAATGCTCATACTACAGCCATGAATACTCCCAAACATCTTTCCAAGATTTGGTTGCTAAGAACAATCATAATTACTGCCATAATAATAAAGCAATGAAATAATTTTTAAATATAAAAGGAGAGTATCATAGCAACATGACCTACGACTTTAATCTGTCTGAACTGCATTGAAATAAAATTAGAAGAATGGATAATAATGGAACCAAAGTATGCCTTAAATGAGTAGCATCTGTAAGAATTCAGATAATATGTGGATAAAGATGGGCTTTACTTTCACATAGGATCTCATCTGATCTTTACAAAAGAATTAAAGACTACATATTATTCCCATTTTACAGATGTGTCTCTTTCATGGGGTGCCATGTGAGGACAGAAAGGCAAAAGTTTGCTATATACTCTACCATTTCTTCCCAATGTGATGTTTTCCCAAAGGTAAATCTGAAAGAAAGAAAGAAAAGATAATATAGCCTTCACTGAAAGCCTTTCATAATCTCAGATCTAACTCTTTTCTCTTCCTAGATTCTTCTCCTCCCCACTTGCTCATCTTCACATCTTTGCTCAAGACATCTCCCTTTTCTTGATGCGCTGTCATTGCCGCCACTCCCCACTCAATCTACTTATCTTTAGGTCCTTCCCTTCTTCCAAGGAACAATGTCAGGGTGGACACCTAAGTTCAATCTATGGCCTTTTCTCAAAACTTGTCTTCTGGACCTCTCCAAGAACTTTGACACTATCTACCCTCTTCTCTTGGATGTTCTCTTTTCTTTTTTTTTCCTTTTTTAAATTTAAATTTATTTATTTATTTTGAATTTTACAATTTTTCCCCTAATTTCGTTTCTCTCCCCCCACCCCTACAGAAGGCAGTCTGTTAGTCTTTACATTGTTTCCATGGTCTACATTGATCTAAGTTGAATGTGATGAGAGAGAAATCATATCATTAAGAAAAAAAATAAAGTATAAGAGATAGCAAAATTCCATAATAAGACAATGGTTTTATTTAAATTAAAAGTAATAGGCTTTGGTCTTTGCTCAAACTCCACAGTTCTTTCTTTCTCTGGATACAGACAGTATTCTCCGTTGTAGATATCCCAGAATTATGCCTGATTGCTGCATTGATGGAATAGGATGCTTTCTTTTCTTAATATTTTCATGGTCCTACTCTCTCCTGGTTCTATCCCTAGCTTCTCTGCCTCCTTTACTTGATCTTTCTCTATGGCATATCTACTTCCCAGGAATACCCATAGTACCTCCCTGGTCACTTGATGATGTTTTCAGATCCCCTCGATTAATATTATAAATTTTATATAAATTATGTCACTTGAAGATGTCATCTGTTCCAATTGATTAAAAAATTTCAGGGGCAGCTAGGTGGTGCATGGGGCCCTGGAGTCAGGAGGACCTGAGTTCAAATCCAGCCTCAGACACTTAATAATTACCTAGCTGTGTGAGCTTGGGTGAGACACTTAGCCCCACTGCCTTACAAAAAATTTCATAGAAATTCAGATCCTTTCTATACTGATGATGCTGAGATTTTCTTGTCCAACTCTAAATTCTCTGCTGAACTCTAATCTTAACTACTAGGCATCTCCAACTGGAAATCTCATAGACATTTTAAAGTCATCATTTCCAAAACTAAACACATTATCCCCTCCACCTCCCTAAAACAAATGAACAAACAGTAACAAAAATTTCTCCTCTTTACACTCCCAGTTACTAAGGCTTCTAACCTTAGTCATCCTCAACTCCTCACTCTCAGCTTCCCCCATATTCATCCTGTTGCCAAGTCCTATCAATCTTACTTTTACAAGTTTTCTTAGATAAGATCCCTCCCTCATTCTTTATTGCCTTTCACGAATTTGGACCCAAACTATGTCTGTCCTTCATACCACTCATTAGACTGGAAGTTCCAAGAGGGCAACACTTACATCATTTTGCTTCTTTGCTGACTAGGGAT
This sequence comes from Macrotis lagotis, assembly GCF_037893015.1. Classification (NCBI taxonomy): domain Eukaryota; kingdom Metazoa; phylum Chordata; class Mammalia; order Peramelemorphia; family Peramelidae; genus Macrotis; species Macrotis lagotis. The sequence goes on from NC_133661.1 coordinate 6,447,230, forward strand.
CCAAATTCAGCTTGGAGAAATGTCCTTTTCTTTCTGGTTTAGGTGGTGACAAGCAAAAGAAAGGAAATCTGGCATATCCTTGATAATCTCTTGGAAAAGTTTGGGGACAAAGCTCTTCCAGTCTATTGCCTTCCTCTTCAGAAGCTCTTACCAAAATGGTGTAAAATTTGCTTCCGATGCCATCATTAGACTAAGAGAAAGAACGAGCATTTTCTGGCAGGGGAGGGAGTCTGTTTAGCTACCCCCTAGAGCCTTGAGGAAAGGTCCCTATCTACTAGCTTTCATGAGGAAGTGTAGATTATCACCTAGAACTATTTTTAATGGTCAATGGAGAAAAAATTCCCAGTAGAACATAATTGAGAATTCCCAAGAGGACACAGGTCATATTAACATCCTGGTGAAATAAATTTGAATTTTGAAACTGGGATTGACTATTGTGTTTTGTTTTGATTTGTTTTTAAGCAGGATATTTCTAAGGACTCTTTTTTAATAGATATATTTTAAAAGGTGGCCCTGAGGATTGATCTCTGGACCAAGAGTTAGGAAAACTAATCTTCATGAGTTCAAATCTCTCCTCAAAAACTTACTAGCTCTGTGACCCTGGGCAAGTCTTTTAACCTTTTATGCCTCAGTTTCCTGATCTATAAAATGAGATAGAGTAGGAAATAGCATAATACTCCAGTATTCATTGCCAAAATCCTAAATGGGGTTATGAAGAGGTGGACTCAACTGAAAGATGACTAAATAACAATATTAAAAGAGACTAGACTTGAAAACAAAGGACCTGAATTCAAATCACAGCACTGCTATTTGCTTGCATAAACTTGGGGAAATTCATGCATTTGTTCATTTATTTATCATTTAGTGTCCAGGGTGTACCAAACGAAAGGTATTTTTACATCAAATCTAGTCTGAGAGAGAGAGAGCAGGGGCAAAACTGAGCCCTTCAGATACCCATTGGCTGTGACCTTCAGCAAATCTCTTCACTTCTTTGGACTCCAGTCAGATCTCTAAGAAATTATTGGAGGGGTCTCATCAGTGATGCCAATGAAATGACAGAACAATACATAGAAATGCCACAGAGAAACAAAAACCAAAATGAAATAATTCTTTCCCTCAGGGAGCTTACATTTTTTTGGTGGGAAAAATATCCATTAAGGTAAGTAAATGTGAAATTCCTACCAATCCTTCAGGTCCTGAGATGTGTTTAAAATGAGGAGGTTGAACTAGACAACATATCTTACCATTTACTTCTTGAAAAGGGGGAATAAGTATTTCTATGGTGCCTTCTATCCTTCAAACCCTGTGCTAAATATTTTAACACATGTTCTCTCATTGATCTTGAACTCAACTGTGTTTTGAAGGTGCTCTAAATACATGATTCTATCATTGCTCAGAGCCTCAGTTAGCCTCTTGGTAAACTGAGGCGATTGGCCTGGATGGCCATTAATGCTCCTCCCACTTCTCAGTCTCGGATTCTACTGGTGTTCTCCATGATTTGGGTACGCATGCTCCACTCCACTTAGAGTAGTGCAAAATACCCAGACTCAGCTGGAAAGTCTTTGTGGTCAAGGGCAGTTTTTCTTTTATGTTGGTAGCTCCAGTGCCTACAAGAGTGACTGGCACAATGCTGATCAAATTGAAAAAAATGAAACTGCATTGACAAAAGCTGTCACATCGATTGATTCCAGTTTTGGAATGGACTTCAATGATCTAAATCTGTTAGGTTGTCACAACCGAGCTATGCTAGGGACATCTGGGTGGGACATTACTGGTCACTGAGGAAACACAGGCTAAGAGAGGGGAACTGATTTGCAGGATAAAAGAACAAACTGGTGAAATGAGAGACTGGGAAAGAAGGGAGGGGAGGGAAAGGGAGCAGAGGAGGAGACAGAGGAAAGGAAAGGAGAAGGGAGGAGGAGAAGAGAGCAGAGGGGAGGAGAGAAAGAGGACAGGAGAGGGAGAAGAATGGAGAGGACAGGAGAGGAGGGGAGAGGCCCTTCATGCTGTGGCGATGCCTTACTCCAAAAACAAAGCAGCAAAACTGTTCTGTCCTTCTATGTGAAGGTTCATGATCAAGACCTAAGGACACTGAGCCCTTGCCAGTCTCAAGGTCCCCTTGGGAAGGGCATGGGAGATGGCAGAGGAGAAGAACAATGCTGAGGTTTGCTCCCCACCATTCTCCAGCTGTGACCCCACTGAGAAGCCTGCTTCCTCTGACCCATAGACTATGGAAATCAAAGGGTGTATGTTCATTGGGCAGGCTGGGGGTGGGGGGGGAGGAATAGCAAGTAGTCTGTTGGAAAGTGTCTTCTATTTTGCAATTCAAGGATAAAGAAGAGAAGCCCATAATCCCCCACAAGCCAGTTGTACGTCTCCTACTGTTGTCTGTGGGATCTGGGCACCCCCCAGTCACTAATGAGCCCTGGGAAAAGTTCAGCTCAGCTTTTTATAAGCTCCAAGTCCCTCAGGATCAATAAGAATCTTTTTATTCCCCCTCTTTTCTAAAGGAAGGAATGATGACTCTTCTTTTGAAAGGGCCGTTTGCTTTTTCTCCTTGCTATCTTTGAAGACTGTCCTTCACCATTCCTTGTAAGGGAGATGGCACACAGCTCTGAGAACAGAGCAGTCTGGGGGCGGGGGGCTGCCAGGTCAAGCTCAAATAATGCTGGACTCTGGGGAGTGTCACTGAGGCAGGGCATGGGCAGAGACCAGTGATGGAGGTTGATGGCAAACTCTATGTGAGAGCAGAAGCTTCCCAGGTCTATCTCTCCCCACTCTCTCTCCATGTCTGCCTATCTCTGTATCTTATCTCTCTGTCTCTGTCTCTCAATCTAACATAGTCCAGGCACCAGACAGCACATAGTAATTCTTGAAATTTATTTATTTTTAAATGTCTTTTTGGCTCTATTTTCATTCTGCTGCAGCTCAGATGAAGGAGGAAGTGGCCAGAATGGCCATTAACTTTTGAACTGACTTGGGGACAATTGTAGATCTGAAGGAGCACATCATCTCTCATTTCAGAAGCGTGAAAGGGGACCCCAAAAGGTGTTGACTATCTAGGGAACAAACTGCCCCGGATGTAGCTCTTCCTAAGGTTTCAGGACTTTTCTAATTGAATCAGATTTCAGTGAAGTATCTAACACAATAAAATGATCATAATCATCATGAGATATGCATAGCCTTTTACATATTGTCGACCACCCAACTACTGCACCAACCTTGGGGGGAAAGCTACCAGACCCATTGTTATTTCCACTGTAAAGGTAAAGAAGTCACTTTCAGCCAAGGAATTATGGAATGACAGGATGCCAGTCAAGAAGGCTGAACTGGAGATAGAAGGGGTGGGTTGGGGATCCAGGCTGCACAGGACAGGCAGCTTTGTAACTAGATTGTGGGATCTGGAATCCAGAATGAGCAAAACACTTTACTTCCCTGATTCTCCTCTATTAAATGAGATAAATCATAGATGTTGTAAAGTTATCGTGAAATTCAAATGAGAATATTGATAAATTTCCTTGAAGATTTTAAACATTAAATAAATGTGTTATGGTTATTGTTGTCTTCATTATCACTATGATTATGATTATGATTATGATTATGATTATTATAAGCTATGAAAGCTGAACTAGTCACTTCCCCTCTGGTGAACCCAGTTTACTCATCTGTAAAATAAGGGCATATTACTAGCCATGCAGTGGTTTAGAGTATTGGACTTGGATTAAAAAAAAGATGAGTCCAAATTCTATCACAGTCACTAACTGTGTGAACGTGGGTAATTCACGTTTCCCCCCACTGATTCAGTTTTCTCATCTGTAAATTGGGGCTAGAGCAACTAGGAAATCCCTGACTCCAGGAGTGAGGAAGACTCATCTACCTGAGTTCAACCCAATGTCAGACACTGATTAACTCTGTGACCCTGGGCAAGAAACAACCCTTTTTGTTGCTTCAGTTCCTCATCTTTAGGGACACCCTGGAGAGGAAAAATGGCAAACACTGCAAGCTCTTTGCCAAGAAAACACCATAGACAACGTTCAGGGGGTCAAATAGAGTAGAATACACTAGCAGAATAAAATAAAACAGGCAAAATAATAGCACTAGCTTATACTCAAGTAATATTGCTTTCCTATGGAAGCATTTCTGAACTATCTTATGTCCCAAAGGGTAGGGTCTGGCTAATGGTTGAAGTTGGGATTGGGAAATATGGTGCTTGAGGTCTTGTCCTTCCAATTCTGTGAACTGGATAAGCCCAGAGAGAAGCTGGGCACTGAGAGTTGACTTTGTGTTCAAGTGAAATTTGGGATGCTGCTGATGATAAAAAAATATAATTCTTTGACCAAGGCCAATACAAACAAAGGCAACTCTGTCCTTCAGAGAATGTGTGTATAATGTGGGTTGCAGGTAGGGATAACACAAAGATAAATCAGTATAAAAATACAAGCAGAATAAATTCAGAGTACATTCAAAGGGTACAGAAGGCATTGGAAAACTGGTGAGTGCAAATAGGTCTTCCTTAGGAAGAGGCACCTGAACCAGGAAGGAATATAAGGATTCTATAAAAAATGGATGAAAAGACAATACATTCTGGGTCAGAGGAGTAACTAACTCACAGGCAGAGATAAGGGATATGATGTTTTCTATGGGTGTGGCAAAGATGTCAATTTGAGGCTGCAAGTGTGTGGACAGAGCACTGGACTTGGAGGCAGGCCATACTAGGTCTGAGTTTGATGCCTATCGAATGTGTGACTCAGGAAATTCACTCAAACTCTCAACCCCAGATAATTCTTCAATATTAAGGGTTGTAGCAGAGTTAGTATCAGGGAATGGGGTTACTTACCTGGAGCTCTCTACACCCATGAAATCAATGGTTCCATTCTCATCTTTATGTGTGACATGATCATCATTGCTTGGTGGATCAATGAGTCCTGGATCCATAAAGAGAGTAGAACGAGGGGGCCAAATGTTTGAAATTCTAAAGAAAAGAGTTGATTTTGTCCCAGAGTTAAGTAGAATCAACTCCACCTTCTTCAGTGGGACTTGTGCTTCAAGGGTATCAGTCTGGAAGCTCTGTGGAGAATGACTGGGAAAGAGTGGAGTCAGAACTGCAGAAAAACAGCAAGGAAACTACTGCCCTGGGGAAGAGATGTGATGAGCATATGAATTTACCCTTTTAGATTGGCTGTACAACATTCGAGGTAGAATGGACAAGATTTGGAGGGACCTGATATGGAGAGACAAGGGAAGATAATGTCAATACCATAAACTCATACTGATCAACAAAGATGGCGCTATTCTCAATTGGATAAAGAAGTTAGGAACAGGATTTGTTCAGGGAGGAACACTAATGAGGCGTGTTGTTGTGTTGTGTTGAATTGTTTTGTTTTAACAGAACATGTTTGAGATGAATAGTTTATTCACTCCTGAAGTGTATTTCTCAGACATGCATCCTAAATACATCAGCAGGTTCTACCTTTCCATCTGCCGGTCCTTTAGATAGAGCACCATAGAGTGGCTTATATCTGACTCCTTTCACTTTACAGATAAAGAAACTGAGGTAAAGTGAAACAAGCTATATAACTTGCCATAGGCCACACAACCAGTCTGAGGAAGGATTTGAACCCAGGTCTTCCTGATTCACATCCTGCACATGAAGGAGATGTTGGGAACCAAACAGATTAGTGAGAACTGACAGATTTTTCCTTCTAACCTACCCTGACTTATTGTTACTTCTATTTTTTTCCACTGTCAAAATGAGGATGCTCTAGAAGGAAACCAGGCACATGAGTCACTATGTTGCTCTTTCATCTCCCTTCTCTTTATTTCCAAGCCCCCAATCCCAATTCTCTTTTCTCTTTTGAAGCTGTTCCTTACTTTCCCAAACCACTTTCATTCTCTGGTTCCCCACATATAAATTCTCATTTTTCTTCCTTCTTAGCTCAGTGCCACCAAGAGCCATGGAGGGATTGGCCTGGGCTCACAGTTCATGGTAGACCATCCCCTGTTTGAATCTTGGCATACAAAGACAAACACAAGCCAGACCCTGCCCTCAGAGAGCTTCTTTTCAAGTAGGATGACTCAACGTATATTTAACTCAATACAATTTTTATGAACACATGTGCTTCTGCACCAATTCCTTCTCTCCTCAGATGCTGCCTCCGCCCTAGTGCAGACGCTTATCATATCATACATCTGAATAACTGCAGTGACTGCTGGCGGGGAAAGGTCTGCCTGCCTCAGTTTCTGCCCCCTCCCACTCCAGAACATCCTTCATTTAGCTATTAAAGAGATCTTTCTAAAGTTCATGTCACTCCACTACTCAATAAACTCCAGTGGCTCCCTCTCACCCCCAGAATTAAATACATAATTCTCTTTCTGGTCCTCTTATACCTCCCTCCTAAGAGATACTCTTCAGTCCAGTGACACTGGTCTCCTGGCTGTGGAATGGACAAGATCTTCTATCTCTTGGCTCTGGGAATTTCCACTGCCTGTCCCCTCTGGCTTTTCCCTTTTCCACTCTCACCTGCTGGTTTTTCAGCTTTTCTTTAAGTCCCCACTAAGATCTCATGTGTTACAGGAAACCTTTTCTATCCTCTTTTATTTCTAATACTTTCTGTTTGTTAATTAACTCCTATTTATCCTAGAGGTAGCTTGCTTTGTGCATATTTGCATGTTGTCTTCCTAATTGGATTGTCAGCCCCTTTGAGGGCAGGATCTGTCTTTTGTCTCTTTTTGTATCCTCAACACTTATCAGAGTGCCTTATATATAGTAGGGATTTAATAGATGTTTATTGGTTGATTGATTTGATTGAATTATTAACTACTTACCTTGTGCCAGGTCTTGGGCATAGAAAACAAAACAAAAAAAAATCCTTCTTTTCTTTTTTTTAAGATTTTTTTTTTATTTGCAAGGCAAATGGAGTTAAGTGTGTTGCCCAAGGCCACACGGCTAGGTAATTATTAAGTGTCAAACTGGATTTGAACCCAGGTACTCCTGACTCCAGGGCTGGTGCTTTATCCACTGCACCACCTAGCCTCCCCTAAAAAACCCTTATTTTCAGTATTCCTATCTTTAAGTAGCTTACTTCCGATGGTGGTGGGGCAGAGTGAGATACAATATATCCTAAGCAAATACTTTTTAAAAGTAATAATATAGAGCAATATCAACAGTTATGAAGCTCTAATTATAAAGGGAATCAGGAAAGGCCTTAAGGAGGCATCTGAGTCAAATTTCTAAGAAAGCTTTAGGCTGCAAATGGAGTCATCTGTAATTGAGAGGGTAGTAACGAAGAAGGGGAAATGATGACTTTGTGAGTGAAGAAAAGGTAATAGATGAGGAGGCTGGAGAAGTGGAATGGCCCAGAACTAGGGCCAAACTGCAGTTGGAATATGGGCAAGAGGAAGAACTGAGGATGGCTACAGAGACCTGGATTATTTAGAGCATGTTGTTCCCCTCCTCAGTGCAGCAGAATTTAAGGTTTAATGGAGAAGTCAATGAGTTCCATTCTGGACGTGTTAAATTTAAGATGCCACAGGATGTCCAGACAGATGTCCACTGAGCAAATGGCCTTGTTAGCCTGACATTCTGGAGAGAAATTTGAGATGAGTATGGAGGCTGGGAGTTCACTCATAGCAGTTGAACCCATGGGTGCAGAAGAGCTCCTGTCCCCAAGTGTATCTTCAGCAACATAGAAAAGAACTAGAAGCTAAACATTACCTAATGCCAAAAATAAAGAGCAATAATTAACAAATTTACTCATTAAAACTCCAATTACAATTTTATTGGGAGCAAGGAACATGTGTTAGCAGTGATTGGGCCCTCCAGCCTAAAGAGAGATGCCAAAGCAGCAAAGAATGACTGAAATTCTCTAGTCTCACCACAATCTTGTTTCTCATCACTAATCTCCATGGAACTCTATGATCCAATAAAATGGACCTCCAAGATTAAATTACAGCTCTGACACTTGTTAAATATAGCCCAGTAAGGCCCTTCTATTTTCAGTCTTGATTTTCATATCTGGAAAATGGGCGTTGACATACACACTATGGAGAAAATGTGTCATCTGCCTTCAAGTGCTGCCCAAATAGAAATTGTTTGCAGTTACTATTGCTGTTGTCACACTAATCGTTATTAATATTTGGTTTTATTTCTATTACTCTGCAGTCCCAGAGAGGAATCCCCTTAAGGGCTTAAGTGTGCAGGAAAAAATTCCATTTAAATTTTTTTCCTCAATATTTGATGAATAAAATAGATAAAGGAATAAAAGAAATAAAAATAGAAGACAGATGCTTTAGCAGAAAAAACAACTTTCTAAATCATCCTACTTGCACCGAGTAGACTTCCCTTGCCCTTGGCCACAGATGGCTTTGTCAGGTCCAAGGGGGTCTCTCTGTCAGGATCTGCCTCTTGCCTCTTCATTCTGGGTCTGGGTGGGTTGTGTCGATCCCCCTCAGAGCCTGACGCCCCCTACAACTCGAGCAAATGAGGGGTTGCAGTCCACACAGCAAAAGGAGCTTGATTAAGCATGGCTATGCATAATTAATGGTGAGTTGGTGTGTTCTGAGAAAATAGGCCAAAGATGCCTTTTTCTCCATTTGGCTCTACACATCTACACAAAATAAATGAGGAAGAATCTTTATCCTTTTATATTGCCTCAAAAACCACACTGAATAAGGGGAGATGTATATCTTTTGCCTCAGTTTCCTCTTTTCTTCCTCATGGTAATTTTCCACTTCTGCCCCACATTATCCTTGGAATGGTGCCTAGGGTGTGAGTGTGGTCCTTATGGTTGGGATAAGGAGGGGAGGGGCTCAGTTTTTTGGATGCCCCCCCCCGCTGTCTCCTCTGAAGGTGGTTTATGTCTCACCCTCCTACAGGCGGACAGCCGGCTGCCTGGGCTCTGCCAACCCCGGTGGTACCACTTTAAGAAACAAAAATGAATGCAAAGCTTATTACGGGCCCGCTGCTTGCTAACACTGCCTCTCTTCCACTGTCCAAGTGTCTGGATTTCAGCTTCAGATGAGTGTGGCCTGCTGGGACTTGGGCTGCCAGTTTAATTAGTGCTCAGTAATTTCAATAATGAGTGACAATTCATTGGGGCTTTTAGGTTGGTCTTCTGTTCAGAAGCAAATCAATAATCCCCAGTTTTTCCCCTTCTTTAAAGACAAGAAAGTGGCATGTGAGTTACATCAGACGAAGAAAATAAATGAGGAAAAGCCCAGGTCCCTCAGTAACTGGAGAGGCAATTGGCTTAATGGGCCGGGCGGCCTCCCCGGCTGGGGGATGTTATTGGAGGAGCAGAAAGGTCATTAGGAGTGGGAAAGGGGGCTCCCAGGATCCTCCCGGCCAACACTTGGCCCTGCCTGTAACCATAGTGATTTGGGTAAATGAACACAGGTAGACGGATTACTCCCCGAATCCCCAGGCTTCCCAGATTATTGCCTCTGAAGATAGAAAAACAATTGAGGCTAATTGTATGAGAGTGAGTTTATTACAAACATAAATGGAAAGGGGAAAAGGAACCAGAGATATTTATTCTTCCCAAGCTCTCCCCATCCCCTTCTCACCATTTTAGCATCTCAGGTTCCATATAGCCCATGACCTTGGGTTGGTCCAAGGCTCTTCTTCTCTGCCCAATAGAAAGGAATCCAGTATTTGGTGGTGTGGGGGGGGGATCTACATTTGCTGGAAACTAGAAAGTGCTGTCTGAAGATAAGGACCCTATGTAAACTCTCATCATCCTGCAAAATACACCAAGGGCCCTGCAATTACAGGTTTGTTGGAGGCGATGGTACCAATGCGGAGAGCTTCAAAGCAAGGAGAGAAATTTATCTTCTACAAGATGTCGCTCTGCTTTACCTTTCCAGGCAGCAGTGGAGAAAGTTATCTCCCTTACAGTGGGCAGCCCACCAGCCAACAGGAATCTGGTTTTATTTTTATTTTTTGTAAACTTGCCTTGTTCCCTTTTGTCGGAGATACAAAGGAACCAGTCTGCATAAGGTGTTGTGATTTGCAGTATACAGGCCTATTAAAAAAACACAAATGAAATCCCCAGCTGGGAAGGTCAAGTCTAATGAGGTGGGCTGTGGTGAGGAGTGGTAACTCACAGCATCCCCCATGTCGGCCAGAGGTGATTCCCAGACAACAGCTGCTGATGGTGATTAGAATCTGACACTCATCCTCCTCCTCAGGTGCTGTTTTTTTTTTTCCTCACCAGAGAACAGATTAATTGTGTATCAACTGATATACATAAAAAGGAGCTGAGAGAAGGCTTAATAACGTAACATTAAAGAGGCAGTCCCCAGAAATTTGGGTGTGGATATTCTTAATTAAGTCCCCTTGTACTGTACAGGAGTTCAGAAGCCTTTATCTCCCCTGCATACTGTGTTGAAGGGAATTGGAGAAGGGAAGCTGTAGGCAAGTTGGGAGAATCGCTTCTTGAACCCTCAGCTTCCACTCTTGCCGTACTTAATAGTGGATGGGGATTGCTATGGGGGGGGTCACCAACCCTGTTTAGGCTCTTCTCTGGGTCTGCTCCCCCCTTTAGAATTCAGAGAGCCCCCTCCTCCCAAGTGAAAAGCAAGAATCCCACTGAAATGAAGACATTGCTGTTTTTTTTCTAACATGTCAAACCTGACTGTGGCCTGGTGTTGCTCTGGCCCAGAACTCTTGAGTTAGAGGAGTTGGAGAAATACCACATTTCAGTGGAACATTTAAGGGAAAGTCATTCACAGACTCAAAGGGAATCATTCTCCACCAAGCACCGTGAGAGTAGAACCTTGGAAAATGACTTTAAAGTTCTGGCTTATTATTTAAATGGCTCAACTCTAGAGACATGGCAGATTACTATGCCAAGGAAAACATAAAATCTAAATCTCCTTAGTCTGAGAGTGGGAAGGGCTTTAGGATTGTCTAGTCCCCTCCCCCTTTTATTTTGCAGGGGTCTTTGTATTGAGAGTGGTAGAAAAATCTCAAACACTGGATAGCCCAAGCCAGAAAATTCAAGCAGTCAGAAATGAAACACAACAAAATAGTCTATCCACATTTTTTTCTTTCCTAAAGGTATCCAGGTATTTCTGAGAGATGACGGGGATCCTTGTATTGGACATCCAATAGGCTTGGCCCAGATGAAAGTCACAATCCATCCAGATCTGAAGGTCTTGGAAGCTTGTCAAATGGTGGCAGTTGAAACCCTCTCCATGTTTGTTTGTTTTTGACTAGCTCTAGCATTGCCTTCTTGTATGGACCTCAGAGAGCTGCCTCAAGCCCCAAGAAATGAACAGGATCACTGAAGGTCACAGGTCCAGAAGAGTGTCCCATTTATTAACCTCAAGGAGAGCTCTCCACTCGAGACCCTTCATAGTCTCTCACTGGACACTGAATGTAGAAAGGAATACTTATCTTTTTTATTTTAGAAAATCATATAATGTCCCTCACTGGGTAGCCAGTCTGTAAGTCAATATATGCCCCAAACCCTAATTACTCTTTCCATTACTCAGTTGCCAATAATTCTACATTTTCATTAAATGTTATTCAAGAGTCCTGGCCAAAAATATGCACCACTTGGTGGCCAGGCTTTTGGTAATATAAGGCTCTGTAAAGCAATGGAACTGGTGCAAGCCAGTATAGACTTCTCCTTGCTAGGCCGAGTCCTCGATGCATTTGGCAACAGCCTCGCTGACTAAGGTACTATTGACTCATGTGAGAGAGAATCCTGGGTCTCTCCATAGCTTGAAGCCTTTGGAGGAGAACTCAAGGGGAGACGTTGGCATAGCTGATATAGCAGGTTGAAATGTAGGGTCCTGAAAGAAACTTAAGCCTAATTGGTTATATCATAAAAAAACACTGCCCTCCTTCAAATTATTATGTGTATGCATGCATATACATGTGTATTTATGTATGAGGGGTGTTGGAATAGGCATGTGTATAGAATATAGGTATGAATTCTAATTCTGCCTTTATAGGAACTAAAAAAAAGGAAAAAACTATTTGAATTCCTTATGCCAAGAGAAGTTTGGGCTCCATCGTGCCTACCTTTTGGAACATAGAAATATCAATTTTAAGCCAGAAGAAAATTCAAATAATGTAGATGTGAAGGAAGTAAAAGGGAGGAAGAAAGAGAAAGAGAGAAGGAGGAGGGAGGAAGGGAGGGAGGGAGGGAGAGAGAGAGAGAGAGAGAGAGAGAGAGAGAGAGAGAGAGAGAGAGAGAGAGAAGAGGAGAGGAGAGGAGAGGAGAGGAGAGGAGAGGAGAGGAGAGGAGAGAGAGAAAGGAAGAAAGAAGAGAACAGGAAAGAAGAAAGAAGGAAGGAAGGGTGGAATAAAAAAGAAAGGACAAAACAGTACAAGAGAAAGAGGGAAGAAAAAAGCAAAAAAAAACAGAAAATACTTGACTTTGTTAATTTCTCAGTCCCCACTTTGAAAGATGGAGTATGGAGGTGGCACCATGGATAGAGCACTGGCCCTGGAGTCAGGAGAAGCGAGTTCAAATCCAGCCTCAGACACTTAATAATTACCTAGCTGTGTGGCCTTGGGTAAGCCACAAAACACCATTGCTTTGCAAAAACCTTAAAAAAAAGAAAGATGGGGTATTATAGTGAGTATGACTGAAGAATACCTGAGTACAATTGCAACCTCTACACATAGGGACAATGAGACATTGAACAAGTCATTTGCCCACTTAGTAACCCCCCCAGGCATATATATATGTATATATGCATATATATGCATATATATGCATATATATAATACAGATGTAAAATATATATTTCAGCAACCATTTAAACAAGAGTTTCTTAACCTACAGGCCCTGAACTTAAAATAGCAACAATAACTGTATTTCAAGGTAATTATAATCATATGACTTTTATTTCGTGAATTTAAAAGTTTACTGGCCAGGTGCCCTTAGGCTGTGCCCAGTTACCCAAAGGGCGTATGATACAAACAAGTTAAAAAAACTCTCCTATAAGCTTATAATCATATATTTGTGAACACATACAGAGACATAGAGAGAGAGAGAAATCAAGGGATCTCCTCACTGGAGAAGCTATGCCTAAATTTATATATGAATCCCAAAGTGAGAGCTTTGGCCTCTGGTGATGAAATTGGACATCTCTTTCAACATTAAAAGTCAAGGTTTGGAATATCCAGAAGTCAAGTTTCTGAAACACCTTAAAATTTGCACAACATTCTCTGCATCCTAATTCTGGGAGGCAAATAATACAAGAGTTGTCATTTCTATGATATAGATAAAGACCGCGCTGCTCAAAGAGAGTGTACAAAGCTCATGATCATACAACTAGAAATTGGACCAGGGAGCATATATATGAAACAGGTCATCCGACTCCCAGTCCAGTGCCCTCTCCATATACTATTCTGACTGTTATTGTAATAAAATAGGTATTTGGGGTTTATTTTCCATTTTATGACAATAGAACAACCCTATTTCATTGCTCTATGAAAGAAATTGCCACATAATATCTAACTCTATCTACCCTTCCTCTTTAAAATAACAAATTTTTCTAAAAGTAATCGCTCTTGTTTTAATTGAACTTGAAGGAGGATTTGAAGAAAGGCCTGAGTAAGCATCATCATAGCTAAGGAGTGTTAGGGTTACAATCTCTTAACCACCGATGAACACAAAGACCCATAAAAGTACTGGAGCATAAAGAGGACACGAGGACATACCATGGAGAGAGGCAGCATGATAAAGTATAAAGGGCAGGGACATCCTTGTCTCAAACCCAGCTTTGCCTAGTTACTGTGTATATGACCTTGGTAAGTCATTTAAACTCTTTAGACTACCCCTGGGCCTGTGACTCTTAGACTTCAAAATCATACTTCCATTGCTGGTTTAGGGCATCCAGGTGGCCCAGGAGATGATAGAGCTACAGGTCTAGATTCAGTTAGGAACCTTTCTGAGTTCAGATCTGCCCTTTGACATTCAGTAGTGTGATTCTGGGCAAGTCACTTAATTCTGTCCACCTCCATTTCTTCATCTGTAAAAATGAATTGAACAAGGCAATAGTAAATCATTCCAGGATCTTTGCCAAGAAAACCTCAAATGGTTTCCTCAAGATATAGGACATGAATTGAAAAAAGCAATGGTTGGCTTTTCCTGTAACATCCTTCATTACATGCATCTTCCTTGTCCTATAGCTTCCTACCATCTGTGGCTCACTCACACTGAAATATCCCTCTAAATGGTTAGCCCCCTTCTCCATTTTGTTTTGTAAAGGAGTTTAAAAAAAAGTAAACACTTATTCCCTTCCAAGACTTGTTCCTTACTTTCTGGACTTCAAAATCATTTTAACTGCCCCCCCCCAACTCTGTTTAAATCCCTACTTTGTCATGTCTTCTCATAGAATAGAAGCGCCTTGATTAGGGAGACTGTTTTACTTCATTTCTATTCCCAATGCTGACACAGGGTGAGTTCTTAGTTAATGCACTATTTTTGCATAGTCATAGAACAAGGACAATATATAAGCATTTTAATTCTATCAAATCATTTAAATCTAATATTAAATGATATTGCAGATGCTATAAAGACAAGAGTGGATAGTCTAATGGAATAATACTTCTGGGACTGGTAGTCAAGATATATGGAGGCTACCTAACTTTGAGGTACAAATTGAAAGATTGATTCAATCATTCAATTTTCTTGAAATATCAGTATGTCTTGGATTGTATGGGGGGGTACTTACTTTAGCTCTTGGTGTAGTACAACTGATGCTTTAATGCCAATCATTTGCTTTTGGATCATGATCACTACAACAGCATCAGAAGAACAGAGCTAGCATGAAACAATAAGTTTCATCACTCTAACCATTTCATCTAATTTAGAGACATTTTAAAATATCAATGTTTCTTTGACCATAGGAATATTCAAGCAGTTGGTCATACATGTGGAGAAAGTCATAAATTCAAGATATCAAACCGTGCTCTCCTTATCTGTTGTCCTTAGCCATGCAAGCTTACACTCCATGGCTGAAGGGATACTTTCTGAGTCCTTATATGTGAACATCTAGTCAGGTTTCCAGAGACTATGGAACATGGAGGTCACCTTGTACATTATCATCCTCTCAAAATTCAGGTAGGGATAGAAAGGGAAATTCAATAAAAATAGAGAGACATTTACAAGAAAGACTTCATAAACTCATCTGTTTGATCAATCAGCAAACACTTATGTAATTCCATCTTTAGACAGAGAACTATTTTAATGTTGGAATATTGGTACATATAGACAATATTTCTATAGTAAGACAAATTTCCCACAGTTTCTAGTCAAAGAAATTGAGTTCAAAATTTGTCTCTGTCACATGTGTGTGTGATGTTGTGAGACCATGGGTAAATCATATCCTGTCTCTGAACCTCCAACTTTTCATCTGTAAAATCATATAGACTAGATGATCTCCTAAGCCCATTCATGTTCTAATTCTGAGAATCTTTATATACAAAAGTCACCCAGTTTCAAAAACCTAGAAGACATCAATACAAATGTCTGAAATGTGCAATGTAACATATTGCTACTAGAGGGGGATAAAACAGAAAATTGCAAGTGGCTTTCCTCATGAATCTATAAATCATCAAGCAAAATCCATATTGCATTTGTTAAGTCACTTGATTTAATGCTTATGTAAATTGAATTTTATTTTTTCAATGAAAATTATTTTTTCTTTCCCTAACTTTCTGTCCCTTTGAAAAGGAAAGAAAAATAAAATCCCTATTTCAAATATGAAATCAACAAACATAAATCCACATACTAGCTTTGTCTAAAAAAGTTTCTGAACCTACACTTGAGTCATTACCTTTGACAAGAAGTGGTAGCACATTTCATTTTGCATCTATCTTTGATGTCGTCAGACTATAGCCCTAATAATGGTATTGCTATGCCAAAGAGAATGTGCAGTTTAATAAATTTTAAACATAGTTCCAAACTGCTTTGCTGAATGACTAGATTAGTTCACAGTTGTAGCAACAATATATTTTTGTACCTACTTTCTCACAAGTTATCCATTATAATTTTCACTTTCTGTCAATTTTGCCAATATAGTGAATGTGAAGTAGAACCTCAGAATTGTTTGACTTTGCATTTTCTCTAGTTATAATTGATATAGAAGATTTTAATTTTCATACTTCTATTGATACCTTTGACCTGTAAAAGCTGTCTGTTCATATCATTTCACCATATACCAATTGGGAAATGGCTTTTATTCTTAAAAGTTAGCAATTCCTTATGTAGCTTATAAATGAGAATTTCATCTGAGAAACTTACTGAAAAGTATTTTAAGTTGTAATTTTTGAAAATTTAGTTTCATTCATTTATACAAAAAAACATTTTTATACAATAAAAAATCAACCATTTTGTTATTTGTGATCCTATCTCGATTGATATTGTATGTTTCCCCATCCACAAATTCTGATAGGTAAATTTTTCCATATTCCTCTATTTTTATGACAACTTCATGTCTAATTCTTGTAAATAACTTACTTCAGGGTTCTATTTTCTAATCCATTGTTACCTCTTGTATTTCCTGCATTTTAAATTCACAGATATGACTTCATCTCTAGTGTATATAACCCTCTTTGCCTATCTCCTAATGATAACCTGGTCTGGAAAAAATGACTCATCAAGATTTTCGTCTTGGATTTATAAATCAGGGTCTTTTTTCTGTCTGGTCCATTTTTGATATATCTTTGAGAGAACTTGTGGAGAAGAGGTCAATTACACATTTTCCTTTCTGTTCTGGTGCCTTGACAAGTCTATTATGTAAAAACACTTAACAAATATATTAAGGAAGCAAAGTTTTTTCTTGGGATATGACTTCATCTAGATCAGGGTTTTTCATAAGATGTGTCAGACACAGTAGTAGGTCACATGTTTTGATCAGTTGTGCATGGGCAAGTCTCCCAATTTTCTTATAGATCACTATTTTTTATGCCAAAGAAAAAAATTCCATGCTGTAAGTTATCATCATCAAAACTTGAGAATCCCTGGACTAAATGACTTCTGAAGAACAGCTCTGATGAGATGATTTTGTTATATACAGCATAGAAAGTTCAGAATGACATAATATAATATGAATTGAATAGACTGGGCTACAGTGATTTACTAGGCATTCATAGCAATTTGAGACTTAAAATACTATGGAATTTGTTTTGAGGATCAGTTGCATACATAATTCAAATGATCCTTTAGGGAACATATTTTAGGTTATAAGTAGGAAATGAAGTCATTGCTTTCTAAAGAACATGGGAAACTTGTGATGAAGTGAAACTGTGGTTGGATTTCTGAAAGATCATCTCTGTTGATCACCATTTGCCCTTGGCCCAGATGCCATTACCAGAATGAACAACTGAGATTGGTAAGTTATAAGGGACAGGTATCTAGCACCTAGTAGGTGCTTGATGAATGTCTGTTGATTGATTGGCTGAGTCTTAGTGTCCAAGTGTCAATAACAGAAGCCTGAATGGCTGATAGGGAAGACTGTCCAACCCAGTATTGGACAAGAAAACATTTTCTTCAGTTTCTAATGATTCTTAACTCCCATGTATCCATCACTTCAGAAAGAAAAAAGAATTTGTACCATAGATAGTGGAATTTTAGTAGAATTCACTGGACAAGAGATCAAGATATTCAACAATATCATTGTTTCATAAATGACCTGGAGAATTCTAATCTATAAGACATTTACTCATCCACCATCTTGAATGCTCTGAAAAAAGATCCAAACAGAACCATAGACTTCTACTTGGAATAAAAGCAAGGATTCTTCTCCTGCTTCTTCTAGTTGGCACACCCCACACTCAAACTATTCCCGACCCCATTGCAACAAGTAGCATGTTGAATTGAATCTCCTAAACATATGAGAAGGAGAGAGAAATTTCTGGAATGAGTAAGATTTCTTTCTGGCTGGGGTGACTCTTATGTAAAAGAATCTAACAGTTGGCCAAGGCTTTGTCCAGATCACCTAGCCTGGCTTCCTTTAAAAAGCTGTAGTAACTGATTGATCTCATGAAGAGAATGAAAGACTATGATGCAGGTCAAGGCAACAATGTGAATCACTGAACCAAGCCTGAGGACGAGAGGACCACTATTTAGCTAGGCACCAATATCTAAGTATATTCTGAGAATTCTACCTAAAAAATTCTACCTAAAGCAGGGACAAAAGGCTATTGCAAAGTAATTTCTAATCTGGGAGGAGACAGAAAGTTTCATTGTTTACCTCTAAGAATTTATCTGGAGTAGTCAGAAAGTGACTATATAAGAAAATATAAGAAGGAAGGGAAAAGATAAAATCACCAGAGATATTAAAAACAAGAAAAAGAAAGCAGTTAAAGATAGAACCCATGAAGATAAATCAACAAGGAAGATATTAAAATTAACAGGAAGGATGAATATGGAACAGAAAAAAAGGTTACATATTTATCTAGGAAGATAAAATATCAGAATCTATATCCTGCATAGGAAAAATTATTAGCAGAGTAGGAAAAAACATTTGAATCCACAATGGTCTCTACAAAGGCTGAAAAGAGAATAAAATATTTGACATTCAAATATAATTATATGAATAATCATCTGGAAGAAGAAAACCAAGTGGTAACAATGTTAAAAGCACACATGATCCCTATGCAAGCTAAAACCATTGATCTTGGAGACAGTGTGCAGAGGCCTTAACCCTCACGAAAGGACTATAAGTCTTCCAGAAGAGCAAGTCAAATGTAAATCCTGAAGACCACAATGCAAGAAATATTAGGAGATATCTACTGAGAATTCATGAATATAAAAAAAGAACTATTCAAAATCATCCAAGGATTGTCTCAAGGTAGAAATAAAAACTTGCATCTCAAAACACTCGTCATATAATATAAAAAATTAACAAATTCCAGAGGAAAAAAAATGTTGTTCACTGAGAAACAACACTTTTGTTTTTAATTTTTTTTGTCTTTTTTTTGGACAATGGGGTTAAGTGACTTGCCCAAGGTCACATAGCTAGTAAGTATGGAGTGTCTTCAGACAAGTCCTTCTGGCTCCATTCACTGAACCACCTAACTACCCCAAGAAATGATATTCTTAGAAAGGAAGATGTTTTCCCATGGGCCAAAAACTCAGGAAAAAATATGAATTAGAAATGCTGAGATTAACTGGTGCCCCAAATGTTGGGAGAATGTGGCACCAGAGATGAGATTTTGTGCCAAATAGAGAAGAGAATGGTCATGAGAAGAGGGTAATATTTATCATGAAGCAATGCAAATATAGTCTTTATTTTTCTCATGAAGCACTAATTTTTGGTGAGGCTCAACGGGAAAATAAATGGTATGGAGGGATGATAGGGCAAAATGTAAAAAGGCAATGGCATAGAAATTGATTTGAAGAGAGCATTCAAACTCACTTCTTTAGAACTTTAATTCCAAAAAAATATAAAGATGTTAAGAACAGAATAAGATAGTGTGAAGACCACAAACCAAATAATAAAGCTTTGAAATAAAAAGAAAGGGACGTAAATGAATTAAGATAACAAAGTAAAAAAAATTCTTAGAAAACAACTTGGAAAAGCAATATAAATTAACTGCACAAATAGAAGAAAAGAGAAAGGGGAGATTTTGGAATGATTATTTAATTGAAGAAGGGAAAAAGAGGGAAAGAAAAAATGGGCAGAAAGAGATAATGAAATAAAAATAAAAAATCAATAAATTAAGCAAAACACCTAACATATGGTAACATTCGAAAAATAGCAGGATTAGATATATATATATATATATATATATATATATATGAAAAAGTAAAACTATTTGTAGTAATAAAATATTTATCTAAAAGAAAAATAACAAATTTTAAAATAGTAATTAAAAAATTAGTTACAGAAATGGAGGAAAACATAAATATGTCTTAAAACATTAAATACAAATGAATTTAAACAATTCCATTAGATGATAATGTAATTTGTAAAGAAGATTTGTCTATCTCTTTCTAGAAATACATCTCAGAACATATACAGACACATAAAAGTAGTTAAAATCTTGATTTTAACTCGTGCTTTTTAAGTTTTATCTAATACATCAAAAAATCATGCTTAGTGAATCCACAGACTGACATCAGTAAAATAACAATAGCTAATATTTATGTACCATTTCACCTTTTATAAGCCACTTAAAATATTCTCACATTTGATCCTAACAACAACTTTGTGAAACAGATGTAATTATTTTCCTTATTTTACAGGTGGAAAAAATGAAACTTATGATTAAATGAAT
The DNA here is from genome assembly GCF_037893015.1 of Macrotis lagotis. Taxonomy (NCBI): domain Eukaryota; kingdom Metazoa; phylum Chordata; class Mammalia; order Peramelemorphia; family Peramelidae; genus Macrotis; species Macrotis lagotis. Next base: position 6,467,478 of record NC_133661.1, read on the forward strand.
TTTCCAGGGTCACACAGTCAGTTAGGTGTTTAAATCAGGATTAGAACTCAGGTCTTCCTGATTCAAAATCAAGCATTCTCTTTATGATAACAACTTTATTCTCCAAATACTCTTGCTTCTAAATTTATAAAATGAAAAATAAACTGAATTGTCAAAAAACCAACAAGCCCACCAACAATGCCTCTCTTTTAACAGCAATAAGATTTTTTAATGTTTTCTGACTCTGACAAATCTAAAATATACTTTTTAAAAAGCAAAAAATGTAAAATTAAAGACCTTGTAGAATGTGAAGATAAAAAGCTTAATGTCACCTTATGAATGAGATCACTAAAAAAACACAATTACTGGCACTATATAACACTTGAAAAATTGACTATATTAGAGCAAGAGAAATTTCAAAGAAATGCAAAAAAGTAGAAAGACTAAACAACTAATTTACAGATAACACAATAAAATAAAAAAATCAATTCAGAGAGCACAAAAGGTATAGACCTAAAAAGATTTAATGACAAACACCCCAAAATAGTGAGCTAAAGAACAAATCATGAAAACAATTTAAAAGTATGTGAAAGAAAATTCTAATTATGTAAAAACATTAAAATTTCTGGGATGATACTAAAACTGTCCTCAGAGGAAGAATTCTATTGTTAAATATTATGCATAAACAAAATAGTGACAATTAATGAACCAAATATTCATGAAAAGTTAGAAATCCAAGAAATTAATCCAAATAAGCCCAAAATAAGAAATCCTGAAAATTAGAGGGGAAACTAGATCCTTAGAAAAGAGGTAGACTTAAAGAAATAATGAGGAGGAGGAGGAGGAGGAGGAGGAGGAGGAGGAGGAGGAGGAGGAGGAGGAGGAGGAGGAGGAGGAGGATGGTAGTCCTGCATTACTGAAGAAGACCATGACATCAGGGAGGTGATGCCACAAGAGGGTGAAGTGCTAAGTCACCAGATTCAAAAGAAGGAACATGTAAAACAAATTTTGCAAACCTTGAAATACTACAGAAATTCTAAGTGTTTGTTTTTTGAAAAGATAACCAAAATGACCTTCAACTTGTTTTGAAAAGGAGAATATATGAAATCAACCCAAAACATATAAAAACAGCTACTAATAATTAGCATTTTCATAGTGCTTTTAAGTTCATAAATGATTTATATATGTTAACACATTTAATCATCAATAAACTTTATCACGTACATGAAATTATTATTCCCATTGTATGGATGAAAAGATTGAAGTTGAGAGATAGGCATCTTTCTCAGGACATCAAAACTAATCAGTTTCTATGGTAGCACTGGAATTCAGGTCTTTCTGATCCCAGACTCAACACTCTACCACTGTACTTCCAAAAATAGCAAAAAAATAAAAGGGTGACATCATAATAAAAAATAGAATATTCATAGCCTATGATACCCAATTAAAGTTGAGAACACTAAAGAAATAATCCATTGTTTACAAAAGATTCAAACTAATAGATCACTAATTGGGTCATTGTAAATAATCCAATTTTTAAAAAGGGAAATTCAAGCCTATCAAATGAACAAAGAATGAGAAGAAGACAAAAGCTCCTGGTGCAAATGGGTTTCTGAAATAATTCTATCATTCTTTGAAAGAACATCTGAGGTTTATACTATAGAAAATTATTCTCAAAAATTAAGGAAGAAAAGAAGGAATCTATTCATTGCCTATGCCTAGAAATGGGCTTCTAAACATTTGTTAAAATCTTCACTGCAATACATGAGGAAGGGATTTTAATTTGGAGTCAGAAGCTAAATTAAAGGTCAAGTCCTACTGTTCAAAAACTGTGTGACCTTGGTCAAGTAGTTTTCCCTCTCTGAACCTTAATTTCTCAATAAAAGGAAGGGAACCTACCAGTTATGGGTTATGTAACAGAAGCAGAAGATTTTATACACACACACACACACACACACACACACACACACACACATATATATATATATATATATATATATGACTTAACTTTTTGAATGTCCCTAAGGTAAATTGCTTTGGGATTGGCTTCTCTTACCAGAAATCTATTATCAGTTCTTAAGTAGAAAAAGTCAAAATTTGTCTTCATAATCCCTATGTTGTTCACTGAATGAAAGCATCAGAAAAGATCAGAGATAACTACCTAATTTCCTGAGGCCCAGAAAAGGAAAATGACTTTTCCAAGGTCACAAGTCTTAAACATGTCAGTTCAAGAACCAAGAACTATTTCTTCTGATTCTGCTCTGCTCTGATTACCTTTCTGCTGGGCAGGTAATTCTCTCTATTAAAAATGTATTCAAGAAAGGTTTCCCTTAAATATTACCAAAAAAAATTCTCTAATCTTACCGGGAATATCAGATGTGTGTGGTGAACCAGATCAGCTGAAAAAGATAGTTTTAGTTAAGGGGCATTCCAACAGAATGTGAACTTCTTAAGAGCTAGGATTTTTTTTTGGGGGGGGGTATAGATGTATCCTAGAGTGGAGACACCGTTTCACCAACACAGATTGCCAATGGATGTCTACCTTACAAAGGATTCTCTGGATCATTCTGGTTTTAAAAGATTTGTGCCTGGTGAGCCTCCTAATCTAACGATTTTGAACCCAAGTCTTCTTGACTTGCTTTTAGTTCTAATGTCACACTTTCTCTTAATAGAGGATAGCAGGAAACATATTCTGTAAGGAAGGAGAAAGGAAAATATAGAATAAGGAGGAAATCATTATTAAGCATACTGTATTGCAAAATATATGGAACAATGGAAAGTAAAACAATCTCTTCCTTCAAGGAGTTTGCAATTTACTAGAAGAAAATTCTTCAGGTATTCAGTCAGCTTGCATTCCTGAAACCCTCTTACCCCCAGCACTCAAAATTTACACAGCTCATGAGACTGCAGGAGAGAATATGAATGGGGTATAGGAGAATCAAAGACTTGGAAAGGACCTCAGTGATCATCTAGTAATGTTCTTCCTCAAATAGTGATAATACTAGTGATGATAAGGGGTAGTCTGGAGAAGAAAGAAGCACTGGGTTTGGAGACCAAAATCCTGGAATATCAAGGTGGGGTGGGACTCCACAGCACACTTAATTGAACCCATATCCAGGCTGAAATCCCCTTGATAACTGAAATGACCAGTGATTATCCAGCCTGTGCTTGAAGACCTTCACTGAGTAGGACCTACTGCCTCTTGAGCTGACCTCGCCTGCTCCAGGACAATTCTAATGGTTAGGAAGATCACCCTGACACCAGCCCTAAACTCACCTCTTTGCAATGTCTAACTCTTTTTTTCTACTCCTGCCATTGGAGCCAAACAGAACAAGTCATGTCTTTATTCTATGTGACAGACCCTTCAATAGTGAAGACCGGTATTATGTCACTTTCTAAGTCTTTTCTTCTCCGGGGTGAAGAGCTGTATAATTGACCAATCATTTCCTGGCACAATCTTGAGCCCCTTCTCCATCCTGAGTGCCACCCTTTGAACATCCTCCAGCCCATCAATTTCCTTCTTTAAATGTGTCACACAGAACTGAAGACTGGAGCTATCAGGATTTATCCTTTAAGAAAATTTGAGGAGAATGAGATCATTCAGGCCAAGGGAAGAAAAGCTGACATTCCTATCTTTTTTTCATTTAATGAACACAACAATTCTATAAGGTAAGTGTTTTTTATATAGATAGTGTATAGAAGAGAGAACTGAGACTCAGAGATATATAGTATCTTTAATAACTTGCCCAGGGTTAGGCCACTGAGGCAGCTCCAACCTCCTATCTACTTCCCCACCTGACTATTCAGGCTCAGAAGGATACATATAGAATAGAGCATTAGTAAGGGGATCATTGGAAGGGTTGATATAATCTTGACTTATAAAATTACCATATATATATATATATATATATATATATATATACATACATACATAGTATGCCTAATATAATATGTATGTATGCAGATAGGTAGTAGAAGGCAGGGCATGACCTGAGAACACCTAGTGGTCCTGTTTTGTAGTAATAGAAAATGTAGTATCTTTTTAAAAAACAAACTAGAAAGATCAGATGAAATCCAATTGGCCAATGTCATAAATGCCCATCTAAGTACACAGGAAAAATAAGACTTCTCAAAGGAAACTCTGATGATAAGTCTTATTTTTCCTCTGGTCCCTAATTCCTCACTTGTAATGTAAGAGGGTTGCTTTGTGTCTCTCACATTGTATGACCAAAGAGCATCTCTATCCCCTAATATTCATGTCATAAAGGGATTATATGGTATTTGATAAGAACAGTTTGAAAGTTATTCTTAGTTGAAGGGAGCTGAGAAAGGGCTTCTGGTGGGAAGAGATGTTGGAAGATGCAATGAGCACTATATTTTAGTTTGATCCATAGAGACCATGGGTGGGGATGTGCCATGATTAGAGAGAGGCTAAAAACTCAGACTTTCAAATATTGCTATTTCTGTGGTTCAAGAGAAAGGAAACAGCTGTCCTGTAAGATGAGACCTTTCATTAGACAAGAAAAGCCTTCAGGTTTAGGGATTTTCATTTCCATAATTTTCTTTGGTAGAAAAACAATGTGAGATTTCTCACCAGGGATACTCTCTCCTCTCTGACATCACACTTAGAATATGAGGAGATATGAAAGTGGGCACAACAGTATTCCAGCAATGCTTTGATTTTATTTATATCTCCAGCACCTAACACAGAATGTGGTTGATATGAAGTGTTTCCTAAGTACTCATTACTGAGTTAGTTGGTGGATTGATTCCTTTCTGGGGCTTGAGTCTTCAGACTGGAAAGGCAGAGCAGCGCCAGGAAAACACAGGAAAACACAAATACTGAGATGACTATTGACTTGTTTTGAAAGCCAGAAGTGTCTCTTGGCCAGGTCATTTTCATGGATCGAAAAGGAAGTTATCCTATGGGAACCTCCTAATTCTAGAACATGGCTATCTGCACTGCCCCTGAACCAACTGGCTGCATGTTGGGGCAAATTATCAAATGATATTGTTGAAGGAATATTAAAATCATGTGAGCTGCTCTGAAATCCCAGTAGTTCATGAACTTTTTTTTTAATATCTGCCAAACCGAACAATGGGACCCTTTTCAATACCCCAGTGAGCAACTCTTAAAACCACAATTTACAACTCCACATATCATCTGACGTGCTAACCAGGTGTTCCAATGTTATTGTTTGAAACCCGACCTCGGTTTAAATCAAACGAAGAAAAGCCAAAAGTCCAATTAAAATCCCACATTGCCTCTTTATCGGGGAGGTAGGGGGGAAGGTATTTGTTAGAGACTTAATAGCAGAAATCTCATAAAATTTCTGGCCATCCTTTTTTTTTTTTTTAATTCCTTCCCAGTTTCTGATTTCTTGCTTAGAGTCTCACAGCTTACTGGCATTTCCTGTTCCTCACTGTAGAGGGGGGGGAAATAGAATAAATCTAGGAATTTCTGGCTTAATTTTAGTAGCATCCTGGACACTCTAGCTGAATTTGACAATTGAGTCTTGTCATGGGATATTACAGTCCTGCAGCGGGGGCCATTGACGCCATCCTCTCATTGGCTGTCCCTTAATCATTTCCATCCCTCAGCTGCTCGCTTGTTGCCAACATGTGTCTATTTTATTTAATAGTTCAGTGACAACAAATTTATGTTGCTAAGCTCCAAAAAGTAAACCGTACTCAAATACCTCCCCAAACTGCCTTTGCAGACATCCACCAAGGTAATGTGGAATTCAGTTGTCTTCACTGCGCTCTAATGACTTCCAGACCCCAGCTGCCCGATCTTTGTCTTCGGCCATTTTTCTCCCTCTAGCTCAAGCTCTGAATAGAGGATGCTTTTCCAGAGATCGTTTTCTGACATTGTCACCTGGTCCTCCCTCCCCTGATCTCTCTGGACCCTGACGTCTCCCTGCTCTGACCTCAGAATCCTCTCACATATGCTGGGTTTTATTTTTAATTTTTTCTCCATTGCTTGCTTTTCAATGCCCCATAAAACAAATTAGCTTGCTTCCCTTGGACAATTCTGCCTTTTCCCAGGGATGAAAATGAGACAACAGAGTTTGCTGCAGCCCTGGCTAATTTATAATAAATAGAATAATTTATAAACTAGATCAATTTTTTTTTCCCTTTTTTAACAGAATTTGTGAAACTGGGGGAAAATGTGTCAGTTACGGCACATCTGTTCTCCTTTATGCCTTATTTAAGAAAATAATTCTTGCCAGATTTTTACCCACCCATAATAATTACACAATTTTTACAGATGTAGTTTTAACAGCTTCATTTGGGTCCAAAATCCTTAATACAATTTGCGATGAATTTACTTCTTGGCTTCTACCTCATTATGTTTTTGCAATAAAGAGCCGGCAGGAAAGTCGTTAGTTTCCAGCCATGCACCTTTTACTAACATTTTTATAAACAAAACTGCTAGAGTAGAAATTAATGCTGCCATCATCACCGTTGCTGTTATCACTATTATTATTATTACTTTTGTTGTTATTATGATATTATTATAATCTTGTTCGATCAAGTTCCAGAGATCGTTTGGTGCTAGAAGTTACCATTTTACTATGATTCTTTTATGGTCAATATTTTTGGACTATTGCCGTTGCTATTTTGTTGAGGCTATTGTATTATTATCATTATTATTATTATCATTATCATAATCCTTAGCATTATTATTATTCCTAACAGTTTTGCCCTGCAGCTTTGAGTCTCCTTTAAATCATTTTTCCTTTTTCTTTGTTCTCTGTACTCACTTTTGGCATTGTCCCAGAGAGGGTCTGCAGACACAAGTGGTAAACAATGTGAAAGAATAAACCAAGGAGACTTGAGTTCCAATCCCACCCGGTCACTTGCTAGCTGTGTGATTTTGAGCAGATCCCTTAGTTTCCCTGAACCTCAGCTTTCTAAAGTACAAAATTGTGATGATAATAATAGCTACACACAAGGCTGTTTCAAGTTTCAAATGAGACCCTGTGGCCTCCCTAGCACGGGAAGTGGAAAGATTAAATGAGGTAATGCATGGAAAGCTCTTTGGGAATTATCGAGTACTAGATAAACATCAGTTCCTGTAAGGAAGGAATGAGGGACTGGGCAGCCTAGGTTCTCACCAATTGTAAATATGCCAATTATTCAAAGAGGGGGAAAAAAAGATGGCCTCATTCCATCCCAGGACTCAAACTCAACTCCACGTTGCCACACTGTTCACAAATATTCCCTTTTATTTCAAGGGCATAACCTGTGTGGACCAAAGTCTCTTCAATTCAATTCAATTCAACTAAATTCCAAAAAGCATTTATTAAACACCAGGTGTTTGCAAGCTGATAAAAATGAACTCTGAGGAGACAGACAAAAACCAAAACAGGTCCTGCCCTCCAGGTGCTTCCATCATACCAGGGGAATACAACAAGGAGAGAGAAGGGAAAATGAAAAATCTGGAGGCTGTACCCTTCTCTACTCTTTATTACCTCCTGGGGAAGAGAGCAAACCTACTGAGTTTTTAGAACCCTTCATTGCCTTGTTGTTTTCAACCTTTCCAATCTTCTCATAGTTTAGTCTCCTTCCTGTGCTTGACAATGCTGTGACCATGGCCTTTGCACTGGTCCTCTCAGGAGACATATTTTCTCCAACTATCGCCCAGGATTCAAAATCTTCCCCCCTCCTCATTGTTTTGAGTTTTCAGTTTCTTTCCAGTCTCAATTAAAATTCTACCTGTTGCAAGAAGCCTTTTTCCCTCCTCCATCAGGCTTCCAAAATATTTTTCTCTGAAATTATCTCCAGTTGACCTTGCATCTAATTTCCCCACATATATGCATACCTCTGGATCTGACATCTCTACACATATTCTGGTAGTTGGATGTAGTTAATTACATATTATCTTCCTTATTAATTTGTTAGTAAGGATCTGAGCCTGGATTTGAACTCAAGAAGATGTCTGTCTGACTCTAGGTCTGGCCCTCTAGGTACTATGGTTCCACCTAGCTGCCCATGAAATTTCATTATCAAGAATAATTAGGTAAAGGGGAAAGCTAACAGATGGGGATTTGGAGGAAGCCCTCGCTGCTGTCTTTCCCTTCCCCATCCCTTCAGGATTCTTGTCCTGGACATGACTTACAACTTGCTATAGGAATAACAATCACCATTTCTAATTCATTGGTACGCATCTATGATGGTCAACCCTATTCATGTAATGGTCTGGCTGCATGTAGGAAGACCAAGCCAGTCCTGGTCTTGCAGCTATAATCTGGAGATCTTTTAGCCCCTCACAGAAATGGGGAACAGAGGGCGAAGCAGCAGAGCAAGACTTGCCCCTCGGGTAAGTTAAGTACCTTCCTCCTACAACCAACAGCTGTATGGCAGCTGAAGAAATCTCAAGAAGATGGTACAGTTTGGTAAAAGTTATGGTGGTTTTGGTGTCAGAAACCTGAGCAGAGGATAGGTCTGGCAGGGAAGTCCCTTGCACTCTCTATATCTCTAGGTCATTCCTACCAAAAGGAAATGCAGTTCACAGAATGAGATAGTTGATGCCAGTTTCTTCTTGTTCAATAAAGGCAATATTGGGAAAGTCATTGCTTCATGAGACTTCTTCAGGTCAAGAATTGATGCTTCTTCTCAATATTTGGGGTATTCCCCAGCACAAAGCTTAGACTCCATACACAATAAGGATTAAACTTTCCTAGCTGTGGGATCTTAGGCAAGTCACATAACTTCTCAGAGCTTAAGTCTCATCATTTGCAAAATGGGGACAGTAACATTTTGGGCTTCCATCAGAGGATCAAATATGATTATTGAGATAAAATCATTCATAATCTGTAAAATATCATGGAAATTTCAGTTAATGTTTTCTTATTCCTATTAGCAGTGTTACAAGGTGGTTGAAGGAATGGATGAGAGGTGGAGTAGTATACAGGGTAATGATTTCCTTTAGGCTATTTCATGGATTCTTGTACACAGAAATTGTTCAGAGAATCAAGAACTGCTTTGGGGAAAACAAACAAACAAACAAACCAACATGCCCAAACTCCTATTGGTAAGTCCACCGCCTAGTACTGTATCATGTGTAACAAACAGAAATTTTAACAAATAGAATTCCAAATCCCTTTTCTTTCCCCAAAGCCCACAGCAGTGAAAATGTATGCTAACTTCTAGCCATCTGTGCTTCGCTCTTGTCTATCAAATTAAAGGGAATTATTCCATGGCAAATGTGAACAGTTACGAAAAGACCCTACAGGACTATTTCTCTCTTGGCTAGAGTGAGTGGTTGTTGACCTTTTTGAGAAGAATGGGTCAAAACCACTGGTGAGTGTTAAACTAATCTGAGCTACTGTGTTCTTAACACTGGTGCCATTTCTTAGGGCCTTACTATGAAAGGGACCTTAAACATCTAATTAATCTTTATCTTCTACTTTAAAATGAAAATTAAAAAGTCAACTGAAAGTACTGAAGCTCAGAAGGGTATCCTATAGATGAAATAGAAAGTGCATAGTGAAGAAAAGAGCATATCTATGTGAGTGATTAGTAAATGAATTTATTTATTGTTGGCCTTGGAGTATTCCTTGCATCTCCTCAGTTTAGCTTCTTATAGCCCTTTTGGAGTTGGGCTGGGTAGTTCAAGCTTTGGTCTGGATTATCAGAAGGGAACTTGTGAGAGCGAAGAAGACTGAAAAGGGAGCTAATGGGTGCCTTTCTCAGATGAATGGATTCTAAATGCATATGCTTGCTGGATCTTCGTCTTCAGGGTGAAGCAGGATGGAAATCAGTAAAGCAAACTATCTTCCTTCAGCACACACCTGCCTTTCATGGGGATGCTCAAGAACACTTTGGCTTCAGATCTTCCTGGCTGCTCTCCGACTGGCTCACAAGTCTCCGAGGTGTCTCCAACTGCCCCCCCACCCCGGCTTTTGGCTGGTAGGTGATGTCGGAGGAGTCTCAAAATAGAACAATACCATTCTTTGCCATCTCTCCACTTGCTAAAATCCTTCAAAGGTTCCAGCTCAGATCGCGTTTTGCATCGTGCAGTCTCTATGGGTCTGGTGAGCTGGGTGTTTTCTGGTGTCCCATCCAGTTGACAAAAATTGCATGGGACCATAATCTCTGCCCAATGAAGGAAAATGTTTGTCATGGCATAACCCCTCACCTTTCTTGCATTCATCACTTTGGAAAGCCACAAGTCCAGTCTGCCTACATGAAAGAGAAGCTGCCCATTTCTGGAGAGTCGTGTTGCATGTGTGTCTGCGTGTCTGTGCTGGGGATGTGTGTGTGTGTGTGTGTGTGTGTGTGTGTAAGTGGGGGAGGGATCACGGGAGCGAGGTGGTCTTTCCAGAGTGGCCTAATGAGTTTCCTTTTGGGCTGGGAAGAATAACTAACTCCGGTAATGAATTTGCACGATTCGCCGCCTCTCCTCCCTGTTTAATTCATCGGGCGGCCTTGATGTCAGAGCCGGCGGAGGGACCGAGAGTAAAGCCAGTTGACTCGGTGTTCCCGTTAGCAGGAAGCAGCGGCGTGGGGCAGCTCCCAGCCCTCGACTGTCACTGACCCTCGGCCACGACTCCGCGGCCTGTGATTCCCCGACTTCCCCTCCTAAAGCAAATAGCCAGCGACCAGGAGCGTGGAGCCGGCGGAGAGGTGCCCGGCGCTGGGTGGTCTGGGGACTTAGCCTACTTCCTATCTCATTTGCCTGCAAACGCCTTCACCTTGTCAGGGCCAATAATTATCCGGGCGGCGAGGCTGGGAGCTGCCATTCCTTCAGATTGGATGAGATTGAAGAGGCTGAGGCTGCGCTCCTCTGCGCCTTCCCTCCGCCGACGAGGGTATCCACTGGGGGCTCACCAAGGCCTACAGCAGCGTTACACTAACTTTCTCTCCCCTTCCTTATTATGGAGCTTAATAACAGCAGGCAGTGTATTAATATGTAAGAGATCAAGAGATTATTGATTAGAATCACTTGCCTAATATCCCCTGTCTGTCATGTGGTTCAGCAAGCCTTTCATGATTTTGTGTGTCAGGCCATTTAAATATTCATGCCGGAGCCTGCTTTGTACCTCCACGGCTGAATTTCTAATTAATCTGTCAAAAGAAATACAATATGCCCCGAAGCCTTATTATTATAAGGGTCAGCTGAAACAGAGCTGGCCTGGCTAGGCCTAAGGGGTAATTAATTATAACAATGCAGTGTTTACCTTGGTTGGTACCTGCGGCCTAAATGAGCTGGAAATGAGACTCAAGCCCCTTCCGAGCCGGCGTTTGAAGCGTCCCGATATGCCAGACTAAATCATAATGATGGGGAGGAGAGAGTGGAGGACCGCTGCTGTGTAACAACATAATCAGCAATTATAGCTGGGAAATGGGGAGAAGGGGGAATTTTATCTCATTAGAAAAGCCCGAGTCGAAAGTTTTTTTTTTCTGTCACCAGCTCTTTTCTTTCGAATTCAAATGATCCCACTCTAAAGGTGAGAGAGCTCAAATTTAATTCCAGTGCAGAAAGCTGCCCTAATTAGTGGTATGCTTTGGCTAAAATATGAATGACATTTGCACCAGCTTGCCGCGGCCTATTAATAGAGGGTGTCAGAGTGAAACATTAAGTGTATCATTCTTCTGTCAATTTATTTCTGTCATTATTGTTTCTTTATTTCCTCTGCCACATTATGGTCACTAATTTCGGCTCCCTTTTATGAGATTCTTAATGCGGGCCTTTAATGAACTCCGAAAACTCAGCCACAACTCTGAAATTAAAATACTAGTCTCCTGTCAGCAGCGTGACGGCAGGGCCCAGGCAAACTTGAACAGGATCATTCTTGTGTCAATTTATTTCTGTCATGATTTTCCTTTATATCCTGCCACACTAGGCCCACTAGTTTAATTCCATTTTTATGGGACTTGTTAATGTGAATTTTAGGTGGCTTTTAATCACCTCCAAATTTGTAGAATATCACAATAAATCATAACTGTATCCCCTCTTATGACAATTTATTTCTGTCATTATTTTTTATTTCTCCTTCCTTATTACAACTCCGAGTTTCATCTCCTCCTCTGTGACCTTTCCATTGTTGCATTTTAAAAGGAAGCAAGCACACAGAAAGTTGGGTCTTTCCGGGGGACACAAGAAAAGAGGAGACGTGCGAGGGGGTGAATGTCTTCCAGGCCTCGCCGGCAGCGGCGGACACAGGTGTCTGTTGACAAACACTGCCCGAGCTCAGTCTCTGCCTTCTTCACCACTAGACATCTGAGCCAGAACGGAAAATTTGACAAGGGGGGACCTGGAAAAAAATGAGAACTCGATGGGGCCAAGAAAGGAGATCTTGTGGGAATATGAGATATAATCCATATCTAAAGGATACTCCCTAATATTCATAGTTTGAAAATTGCTGGCTTTTCTAAGGGTAGCATCTCAAACCAATGGACTTTCCTTGCCGTCATTGACTGGGGGCTACCAAATTCATCTATATAATGAAAGGGGCTAATTATCTTGCATGAATCTTATTCTGGGTGGAAATCATGAAGAGATAATTAACATTAATTTTTACTCCCTCAACACATACACATTTTGGTCTGGTGAACATCAGAGCCTTGGGTGAAGGCAAATACCACATTCCTTGTACAAATGTGTGTAAGTGGTGCTCAGGACTGAGGTCTAGCAAGTCCCACATTTAGGGGAGGTGTTCCCTCTAAAGTTTAGATCTATCTAAGCTATCCCTAATAAAATGTATGCCAAAAGGTAGACCAAAATCAGACTTTGTAAGTTATGTCTATACAGGAGAGGTGGGAGTTGTCCTGAAATACTGAGAGGGCCAGCCTTGGAGACAGAAGAACCAGGGTTCAATGTTTTTACTCATTAGCCATATGTCCTTGGGTCAGTCATTATGCCAGGGAATGTTTTAAGATTATGAATTATAGTTGGTACTCTTCATGAGTGGAGATCTGCCTACAACAAACCAGTGTTTCTCTGTCTCTGTTTTAGCCTCTTGGTCTCTGCCTATCTTTCTGTTTCCCTGTCTCTCCACAAACTCTCATATAGTATGTTTGTATAATATTATATATGTGCATAATATATAATATTATATATATGTGTGTGTGTGTGCGTGTGCATGTGTGTGTGTGTGTGTGTGTATGTGTTGTTGGGGCAGCTGGGTGGGATAGTAGAATGATAGAGTCCACAGTCTTCCTGAATTCAACTCTGGCCTCAGACATTTACTAGCCATGGGGCTTTGGACAAATCATTTAACACTTGACCCTTAATGAAAAACAGCAAGGATGAGATGCATGAGTATCCAAATGCACCAGGAAGATGGTAGGGTGAGGTCTGTCTCTATATCATCATAAGCTGCTTCAGACTCTTTCCTCTCATATTCTGATAGAGAATTCATCCACTCTCCTTTCATGAAACACTGGTAGCACTTTAATCCATTCTGTCAACTTTCTTCCTTCTGAGAACAGACATGAAAATGGCCTAAGTCTTCATTCACATAGGAAGTGGTCATTCCTTCTGCATATGGTCATTAAATACCTTCTTGGTTCTAAGAGTTGTGTTTGGTATAGAGGGAATCACACGGCTGCAGACTCTAGTATTCTGGCACCATTATTCTAACAGAGTGGATGAGCCACCTAAAAACTAATGGATGATCCTGGTGCATAATATACATGGAAAAGAAGAGTAAAAAAACTCCTGTCTCTTGGAGCCATCCCTTTCTATGGGGTCCTATTTCTCTCACTTGGTACCGATTATATATTGCCTTACTTCACGGTATGATCTGTCTACTTGTTCTGCTCGCCCAATTCCATTATAAATTCCCTCAGAGAAAGGATGTATTTAATATTTCTCTTTTTTTTCTGCCAACAGTTTCCTGCAGAGAATAGATGTCCTATTAACAGGGGGTCTAGACTTTAGTAGAACTAATGACATAGGAATGCTCCCCAATGGCACACTGAGAACCTGTAGAACGTAAGCTCTTTGAAGGTAAAGACTGTGACATTTTGGTTTTGTATACCAATTGCCTAAGGGAGGTCATAAATGCTCACATACATGTCTGTTCAATATCGTTACTAAAATCGTCTTAGCTGTCGAGAACGTATATATGCCCATTAAATAGAGAGCAGGCAGAGAGGAAGAGGGCTTGAGCTCACATAATGGCATTGCCACTATGGGGTTTTGGAGGAGGTACCTGCCCTCTCTGGGCTTCAGTCACTTTTTCTAGATTTTGAAGGCATTGGGAGAGATCATTTCTGAGGTTTCTTCTAGTCTTAAATCTACAAATCTGCTGATATTGTGGGGTTCTTATCCAAACTTTCATAAGAACCCTTTGTCAAAGGTCAACCTGCCTCCAGTTCATGTGGCTGCATTGCTTTTGGTCTTTTACTTCCCAGGAGATTGGAGCAAGATGCAGATTATCTATCATGCAGTGCTCTGTATTCAACATAGCCACTCTATCCCTTTCCAATCACTATCACTCTTGTGAAGCATTTAAATTTCAAAAGAATTAAAAAATATTTGAAAAAAGTAACAAAATAACCCTATAAAATATAATTAGAACCAGGATAGAAGGAAGAAAGAAAGGATGGGAGAAAAGAAGGAAGGAACAATGGAATAAAGGAAGGAAAGAATGAAGGAGCAAAAGGAATTATAGATAAATAGATGATAGATGGAGGGGGGGTGAAGGAGAGAGAGAGAGAGACTCTCCTTTTTTTTTCAAGGCAATGGGGTTAAGTGGCTTGCCCAGGGCCACACAGCTAGGTAATTATTGAGTGTCTGAGGCCAGATTTGAACTCAGGTACTCCTGACTCAGGGCCGGTACTCTCTCTACTGTGCCACCTAGCCACCCCTGAGACTTGCCTTTTTTTAGGATAATAATATCTAAACTTTGAGCTTTCACATAAATAATTTTTATGTGGTTCAAAAAACTTTATACCCATTAACTCACTATATTTTATTTATTTAAAGAAATGACTTCTAACTTTAGTTCTTTGAAAATCTAGATTTCTGACTTCATATAAACTCAAAATAGAGCCCCTTATTGAATCTCAGTTTCTCCATCTTTTGAATGAGGGGGGTGAACTTTAGATCATCTCTAACTTTCCTTCTAATTCCAATATTCTCTTTTTAAAAGATTCTTCCCTCTCCTCCTATAGCACCTGTATATCCACCATCATTTGAAACATTCATTCATCAGTGTCTTCCTCTAGGAGAACAATGGCTTTGGGAATCACCAAATCATGTTTTCAATCCTGCTCCAACCTAATAACAAAGAAGACAACAAATGAAGATGACCAATAATTTTGAGACTTGATTTAGACATTAGTTTCAATATCTTTTGCACCAAACCTTTGAATCATGAGCTCATCCCAACAGATATCCTGATCATTTTGAAGAGTAAAATGTTGAATCAGTAAACAGGAAAGAGGAAATACTAGGCACCCAAGTGCTCTATCCATAGCATAACCCATTGCCAAAATTTTGGGAATTGCCATTACCTGAGTCACTCTCCCCTCAGTGCATTGAACAGTAAATGAGATTCATAAAACCATTTCACCAGAAGACACATAATACCAATTCTGGGGAAAGAAAACTGGGAGGAGGGCAGAAGCAACTTGTTCTATATTACACAAATAAGTAATCAGAACTGGGTAGGAAACTGGGTACGATTCTAGAATCTAAGAGCTAGAAGGAAACCATATCCTTCTCCCTTTACCTAAAACAAGACTCCATGCCACAACATTCCTTCTGAGAGAATATTGTTTCCTTCTTGAAGACCTCCCATGATGGGGAGCTCACTACTGCCCCCAGGCAGCCCATTTCACTTCTGAATATCTAAAATGCTTCAGAAATGTTTCCTCATGTTCCCTTGTAGATTCCAACCCTCTCTTCTAGTTCTGCCCTCTGGGGCCAAGCAGAACAAGCCTAATCCTGTTTCCATGTGACAGCCCTTCATGTATTTGAAGACAGTTCTCAACATCCCCCTCCTTTTACCTGAGTCTTCGTTTCCTCAGGCAAAACATCCCCAGTTCTTTCAAACCCAAGTTCTTGTCAGTAACGACAGAGTAGAGATGTTCCTCGAAGTAAAATATTTTGCAGACTCCAGGATTTTCTGAACATTTCGAAGTCACTGAGCTAGTATGATGATATGGACTGAACTGTTTGATTATATTCATGTAAGAAATACAAGACTATTTTTTTTCATCAAAAATCAGTGGTGGTGAAGTTTCTAACCCTGCTATTTCTAATCATGTACTGTGTGAGTCAGTATATCCAAGAAATATTCCAGGGGTTAGCATTCTGGTTCCAACTCTCCCCTCACTAAGGAAGACTGCTGCTCAGACCAAAATCACATTATGTCATTGAAAGCCTACAATAAAATCTTCATGGTCTATGCACGAATTGAGGGTATCCTTGATGAAAACAAAGTGAAGGAAGCAGGCAGGCTTGGGTAGAATATTTTCTATAGGAGATGAAATAAAAGGACTTTATTTTAAAAACTTGAAGGGAATTAGTAGAAAGGTCAAACCTGTCATTTTATAGATGAGAAAAAGGGAGTCCAGAGATGTGCAATAACTTGCTCTAAATGACACAGATTATAAAGAATCAATTTCTTAATTCAAATACAATTCTCTTACCACCATACTATCATTTTAGTTATGCAATCTTCTGATATGGAAAAGTAGGAAAAAGCTCTCGATCATTTGTGTACAGGAAAAAAAAAAGAATCAGTGGAGCAAAAGAGAAAATTAATGATTTTCTTCATTCAATGCAACCCCCTCCAATATGGGTCAAGATTATCCAAGATTCCATGTGTAGTTTAAGGGATAGATATCCTAAGAACGATTGATAGAAAGTCATGGATTGTATTGTGTGGGTCATGATGGATTCCAGAGAAGTAAAAACCAAACTAGAAAGTTCATGTATTTCCAGAATCCTTCACTTATTCCTGCAATCTTTTTGACTCTCACAGCTTCCACCTGGACTATAGCAGTTGATAAGTCACTTGAACTCTTTGCTCTAGTCCCCTTCCCTTCCCTGCCTCCTATTCTTTCAATGACTAAAAAATATCTTTCTAACTCATAGGGCTGACCATGTCAAAATGCTATTAAAAAATCAGTGATTCTTCATCGATTCTAGGATTATATATATATATATATATATATATATATATATATATATATATATATATATATTGCTCAGTCGAACATTGAAAACTGTCCTCAGTCTTCTGAAAGTCATCCTTCTCTACCTTCTTTCATATCATTTCTTTTCATGTTGTATTGTGAGTTGGTCTTACTGTGCTATATTATGACTTTCCCCATTCCAAACCCTGATAAATTATATCCCATATAGATGTCTTATTCCAGACTAGACTCATAGCTGAAATAGGTCTAGATTCATGCCAGGAGGTCTCTGGAGACTTTTCTTCCACCCAGACTAGGTCTAGAATCATCTTCTCTGCAAAGCATGACCTGATCATTCTGGGCAACAAGGATTCCCTCTCCCTTTGCAAACTATCTGGAATTTATTTATCTGTATACAGAAAATCTATATAAAATATATGATCCTTGAGAATGAACAACATCTTTTCATCCTGGTTATGAAAGGTCCTCCAAAACAGGAGATATTGAATCATTTTTCTATATTGTATTTTATTGTATGAGGCTGCTAGACAATACAGCAGATAGAGTACCCAGACTGAATTCAGGAAGATTCATCTTTCTGAGTTCAAGTCTCACTTCAAAGAATAGCTATGTGACCCTGGGAAGTCACAATTCTGTCTATCTCAGTTTCTTCATCTGCACAATGAACTAGAGAAGGAAACGTCAAGCCACTCAAACAATTTTGCCAAGAAAACCCCAGTCAGGGTCGCAAAGAGTAGGACGCAACTGAGAAATAATTGAACAACACATTTTATGCTAAGAATGCCTTGCAGACGTTTTCCTCTCTAGGAATGCACATTGTGTTACCACTTCTAAATGTTGATTTAGCACAATGGAATATCCTTAAGAATGGTTGTGATAATTAGAAACCTGGGAATTGGAAATATTCCTTCAGAAAATCTATAATGTAGTGGGTATGGACCTGCCTCCACAATGCAAATGTCTAGTCATGAATTACTTCCCATTTTATGTAATACAAGTCCTTTACCTCCTTCCTTCCTTCCATTCTTTGCTTTTCTTTCCTTTTCCTTGTCTTCCTTTCCCCCCTCCCCTCCCCTCCTCTCCTCTCCTTTCCTCTCCTTTCCTTTCTTCCCATCTAGCTTTGGTCTTTCAAGATACATAGAAATATGCACTTGTAATATATTATGATATATGATATATAATATAATATATGCATATTATATGTATACATATATCATATGTAGAGAGAAAGTAGTAAAAGAGTGACAGAGAAAAACTGATATAGAGAAAAACAAAAGGAATAAGGTGCAGAAAAGAGAGAAAGGAAAACAGAAGGAAGAGAGGCAGAGAGAGAGAATAACAAAATGGCAATGACAGAAGGGTTCTAGACCCCATTCTCATGACTTTCTAATAGGACTCCATATTTTCTTATGTAGTCTCACATTTGGGTTATATATTACTTCTAAATTAAATTACATAGAAAACTTCCTCCCCTTTCTGGACTGACATGCCCCTTATAAGATCTTTTCTATCTGTAGTGGAGCACAACTGAATTGTTAAGATTCTGTCACCTATTTACTCTGTGCCCCCCTTCTACACACACACACACACACACATCACTAGAGATGACATTTTTTCTTCTGTAACACCTACTATGCTGTCTCCTAATACTGTGCTGTTCCATGATTCACAGCTATATAGCATTACCATGGTAATTACTGATGTTCAAAACAGAGAGAGAGCTTTCAGGGAGAGGTAACAACTTGGATTTGTTTCCAAACTAGTAATAATAGTAAGTGGTTTCTTCTCCCTTTCCCTGGGGGTTTGAGGGAAGGGGAGTCCTCAATTTCTCTTTAAATGCTTCAAACAATCAACAAATATTTATTAAGCATCTATTCAGGGTCATGTTCTGCGCTAGGGAATTTCTACCTGCTATCAACTTGTGTTCTACTAGGGAAGACAACAAATACATATATTTTGGGTGTGGAAAAACTTAGCTATGGATACACTTACATCATATATATATATATATATATATATATACATATATATATATATATATATATATACTCTCCATATAGTAAAGTGAAAACCATAGATACTCATAGACATATAAACTCATGTATATTTATACATACATTTAAAGAGAGAGGGGAGAGAGAGAAAAGAGACAGAGTGAGAGAGAATCTTTAACTTTTGTAAATACACAAAGTCACATATCCAGTTAAGGATGGGGCCTACAGCACTTTGATGAATCAGGAAAGTCTTCATGCTTCTCAAATAGCACCTGGCCTGCATCTGAAGAAGCTTAATGCTTGTTGCTAAAGATCAGACTCTTACTTAGGAAAGATTTAGATTCAGGGAGTTCTGGGGTTCCTTCCAAGTTTGAGTTGTGTGATTCTCTTATTTTGCTCCCTCTGATTGCCATACTGCTCATATTTAGTCAATGTGCTGTTTATTTTGACTTGCAAGGAATGCATGAGTCTGTCTTAGGAGAAGCTAGGCACTATTCACTGATGTTCTAAGTGACCCTCTAATTTCTTTACTTGGAGTTTTCATCCAGCCTATTGAAATACAATCCCAGGTGAAAAGATCACTAATGGTTTTGTAAAGAAAGGAAGGTATGATGTTTAAAGGATAGTGTTAGGATGAACGAAGGGTTATGGAACACCCCCTTGAAGTCCAAACACCACCCTCCGTATGGCTTTATAGACACCATAGTGACTGGAAGTTCGCCTGGGATTGTTCTTCTCCACGCCTCTAATATTATCAGGATTTTGGAGAAGAATAGGAAATCATGTGGGAATCATTACTATCATTGTTGCCCAAGGTTTAAGGCACCAATGCCATCAGAACTAGGATAGTGAGGGGAGAAGGAAAAATGGACATTAGAAACCAGAGGAAGGGAGTTATGGGGTGAATCGATGAAATGTTGAAGTATCTGATACCCAAACAGGAAAATGTGAGCTTCGAGATCTCATTTTTGTATTGAGTGTACATTTTGAAAACTCCAAGAGAAATGATGGCAAAGAAAAATGCTGAGGGAAATCCCAAATTAAATGAAGAGCGCACAATGACATAAACAGAACTTTTCCTTTGTTGCATTCACAGTGCCTAAACATAATAGTCATTTTTAAAAATGGCATTGTTTTCTAGACTTTGTTTTTAGACATTAAACTTTACTTCAAAATTATTTTACTGGATTCTCAGCAGCTCTCAAGTCACGACTTCTAAAGGATAGAAGCTCCTTTTAAAATATATTTATTTATTTTCCCAACAACATACAAAGAATGTTTCCAACATTCAGTTTTGTAAGGTTTTGAGTTCTATATTTTCCTTCCTCACTCTCTTCCCTCCCCCTCCCCTTGACAGCAAATAATATGTTATAGATTAAACATGTACAACTGTGTTAAACACTTTCATATTAGTCATGTTATGAAAGAAGAATCATGCCAAAAGGGAGGAAAACATGAGGGGAAAAGCATAAAGCATAAAACATTTTTTCTTTCTTTTTTTTTGGCTAGGCAGTGGGGTTAAGTGATTTGGCCAAGGTCACACAACTAGGTAATCATTAAGTGTCTGATGTTGGATTTGAACTCAGTTCCTCCTGACTCCAGGGTCAATGCTCTGTCCACTCTTTCACCTAGCTGCCCAAAGACAATTTTTTTTTAAAATTGAAAATAGTATATTTTGATCTGTATCCAGAGTCCACAGTTCAGTCTCTGGACATGGAAGGCATTTTCCATCACAAGGCAGGTTCCTTTTATAATATAAAGTCCTAAAAGGAAAGTATTATTCTGTTCTTTCCCACACACACATTCTTGCCCATCATTTGTTTTGTTCTCGACATGGCGCACGCTTGCTTACATCTGAGACAATTAAGACATGCTTAGCAAATTGAGTTGAAGTGAAATGAGTTGAAATCGATCAGGCTAGATGGGATTGTGCATCCATGTTTAAGTTGAGTTGTCATAAGATTTCTTAAACAATTTCCAGCTCCTTCAAAAGCAATTTTCTACTCCCACTATAACACTACATCTTTTGTATGTCCTCATTTTCTGTTGATCATGGGAAGCCAATGTTAAACAGAAGGAGGGTGGAGAAGTAGAGAGTTCAGCCACTGACTTGGGTGAGAGAGCCCTAAGGATGCCCATTCAGATGATCTCACCAATCAAATTAGCCTTACCCCAGGAATAATCCTTCAGTATACCTCAGACTAATAATTGATAAAAAAGTAATAATAAAATAAAGGTATTGCAGTATCATATTTAAAAAGAAAAATAAACACATGATACCATTCTGCCCAATTTACTTTTAAATATTCACCACTTCGCAACCAATTTAGAAAAAATAGTAACAAGGTGATTGCACTCACCAGAAGTCCATTAACCTTCTAAGATTCATATATTACTGAATGTTTCGTTGGCTAGTAAAAGAAAAAAAAAGGTGGAAATATGCTAATACTGAGATTTTTTTTTTACATCATTAGCAGTGGGCCATCTTTTTGGTATTCAAATAAGAAAACTGGAATCCATACATTGCCCATTCCAGCTTTTATTCTTCCCTAATTGAAAGCAAACCTGCACTCAGAAAAGGATTCTTACATATGTGAATGAATTAGGGCAGGTTAAATAAAATGAATCACGTAATTTTTTCCCCTTGAAAACAATTAACATAGACAATAGCTTTCATTGTATTTTTTGTCTTCTGTATTTCATTTTCTGACTGGATTCAAATCTGGGATGGAAGAAACACCCAAGTTTATTGGTCTACTGTCAGAATGCTGTGTACTCCATCCAGGAAACACTAAGGCAGAGAGTGACTAGGGAAGGAATCCTGATCTTAAATGTTAGCAGGAATTCCCCCCCTAAATATTTTTATGCTTTAATTTGCATGTGGAAATTTGAAAAAAAAATTAACTATTTTTAATTCCTCATTTGAAAAATTCAGGAAGGGAAGAGATACTATCCCAAAACACAAGAGGAGTATTTTAAGGTGAGTTGTGGTTGATTCTGAAAGTGAAATAGTAAAAAGGACAGGACTGAGATGGGTATATCCTGGCAGCTACAACATGCATACATGTGTGTTTGTGTGAAAATGTATTTTACATGCATGTGTTTGCATACAAGTCTATTCCTACAAAACATACATGGGCAAATATGTAGTTTATATACATTGTGTTTGGATGAGCTTACTTTATGTTCATTGTATGTGCCCATAAATGAGGTTTAAAATCTGTTTACATTATTCCATTTCTTGAGCTATTATTCCAACATCCAAGTTCAGGAACTGGTGGAGCTAAGCATTAGGCATCATCCAATGGCCCTGACAAATCCTGAAACAGAATTCAAATGGTCGTTCTTGATTTGGAGGACTTGACTGCCAAACAAAAAGGGACAGTCTTCTTCCTTCCCTATTTGGGGATCAGTATGTGAAAGATTATCTTCCATCAGCTAACAGGAAATTCTTGAAAAGGGGAAATCAGACTTTAAGTGGCCAGCACACCCTTCTGAATCCATCCTCTTCTGGGCTGGCCCCAAAGTCCCTCTGTTGGCTATTGACTGACTTGCTAATGCACACGCTTCTAATTCTTAATTAGAATGACATAGCTAATTAATAAGTTTTTTCCAATTATAAATTAACTTAGGATCAGAACTCTGGCTTTGCATGTAATTTCCTATAATCACTAAAGCTACTGCAAAAACATGGCTCCGACCGACCGTAACTTTTTATTTAACAACGACAGGCAAGTTCTCACTGGGCTTAAATTTCACAGCAAATGATCTCTGTTGGGATTTATGAAGAGAATTTGAAAAAAAAATCAAATCAAATCAAATTCAGAGCTTTTCTCTCCCTCCCTCATCTTGCCTCTTCGCTCGTTCCTTCCTTCGTTTTGTCCACCCATCTTTTCTTCCATCTCATTCTTTCTCAAACTAAATCCCAACCTTAATGGGTGTCTTCTGTGGGAGATTTGAAAGGAATTCATCTTTTTAAAAAAGGAATTCATCTTAATATTTTAATGGGATTCCAGGGAAGGCAGGCAGAAGGCACACAGGTGATGATGGGCTTTTTCATAACTGTTGCCACCTTTTCCCCCCCTCCTTTCTTCCTTTCTCCTTGGCTCCTGCCAAAATGGGCAGGGAGGTGGCCACATGCTGTTCATTTGGAGCATCTTCACTGGAGAGACACTTAGCTCTTTAGTAATGAAGCAGTGTAATTAAAGGTGGGCCCGCCGAAGGTTCAGGCCCCGGCAACATGTCACGGCGCTGGCTGCCACAATTCCTTGGTGGTTTATCAAAGACTACTCCTTTAATATGGAGATTACACTTATGTACTTGTCTGAACTTGAAAGCCATTTGCCTAATTTACTTATTAATGAGATGGAAATCTATTTGTACGGCGGCGTCACAAGTTTCCCGAAATCGCTGCTCCTTAACCGGTGATAAACCCTCTGATTTAAACGAAAAATAATACATTTAGCTTTCCACATTCATTCTGTTAAAAATTGATATCGCCTATGTTAAATTTATTAATATTGCTTGCTGTCATTCAGTTTGCAGCTCCTACTGAAATATGACTTGACAGCGGCCGCATTAAAGATGTATGCCATTGTATTCAACAAAGATTAATGAAGCCCGGTAAAAATAGCTATAAAAGAAAAAGTGATCCGAATGTAAAATCAGGAAATTAAATGAGGCCTTGCATAGCATCGGTTAATATGCATGAGGAGGGAGGGAGGGAAGGAAGGAGGGAGGCCGCGAATGAAAATGTCTCCATGCAAAGTTCATTTGGGAAGGTTTCAATATTGTCTGGCTACCTCCAAGCTCACTCCCAATGTGGAGGGGTTTAGGGCTCAAGGGAGATGCCCCTGGGAAGAGCAGCCCCTCATCTTACTCCTTGGTGGCCCCATGGCTGGATGCAGGACCTGATTCAAAACCATAGGGAAGACCCCAGAGAGAGGGGTCATGGAGATATCAGATAGGCACCCACATGTCTAGATGGTGTGTCCTGGGTGTCTCTTCATCATCTTCTGTTTAGACCTCTAATGGTCAACCTTATGGGTGTTGGACCTCCAGTTCTGGATAGAAAAGAAGATATTATATTGATATTATATTTCAGATGCCAGTCCACTTATTGGGGGTGGGGGAGGACTGACTGTGATATACTTAAAATAAAGGGAAAAGCTCATGAATTTCCCACTCTGTCTGACTCTTTTTTCTCATGGAAAGACTAATTAGCCATTGTTAGATGTCCCTAAAATCATTAAAAGAGAAACCAAAAAGAGCAAGGATGCAGATGGGATTTCAAGGACCATCTTGAAGGCACCTATTTCCTTGACTCGATGTCTCCGTCCATTGGCATGTCAGTCATGGTCCGATCTGGGGATCTGCACACTGAAAGATTGGGTGGAGATTTCTGTGAATACTATTTGGAGGGGATGATTTATTTCCACAGCTCTCATTATAAACCACTGCTAGTTTCATTGCCTACCAGGTTAAGTCTTTCAAATAAATTAACAGTGACAGAAAATTGTGTGCAGTAATCATGAGGTAAAGCTGGCATATTTATCAATCAGGAAGGGATTTTGATCGATTTGGGGTATTACCAATTGGGGTTTTCTCTCCCAACTTTTGCCAGCTTTTGAGGTCAAAGCCCGGTCAGAAGAGTATATTTCAATTTTTTTTTCTTCAGAAAATTAAAAAAACCTGAATGCTTGGCAGGAAAGTGGTTAATATTCCAGAACAACTGTCAGCTTGGAGGCAATTGGGAGGCTTAAGGCGCACACATCGAGTGGCAAGCCTTGTAGCAAAGGCCTGCCTAAAGCTGAGGCTTTCCCAAAAGGGGGAACACAGGTGTTTAAACTCTGAACAATTCAGAGGGGTTTTTGTTCTGAGGCTCAGTTTATGTCACCCCATTTTGCAGCCTCAACAGGTAGCGGGATCTACACAAGTGAACACATTCCACAGACCACACTTGCTAGAAAGCCGGGAGCGGTTGTCTGTATTTTTTATTAGCTTGCTGAACAATGGCAAGGAATGTGCTGTGGCTCCCTGCCATCAAGGGCTCCCAGATTCAAGGTGCATCGGGACTGGAGCTGAGCCATTGGCGAGATTGTCCAGGGCTTCAGCTGCTTTCAACACCTCCTATCACCATCCCCAAAGCAAGGCCAGCTTCAGGAGTGAAGGGGTTCCAAGGAGGAACTGTGCTTTTTTGTCACTTCTCTTTTTTTTTTTTTTTTTGCTGCTGTAAAAGAAAGTCTTCTATTCCTGGCTATCTAAGAGAAAACTTCAAAAAAATGGTTAAAGCAGGGTGAGATTTCATAAAAAGGAGTTCTGTTCCTTGACACCCAAAGACCCATCATAGGAAAATTTGTTCTAGATCTGAAAAAGTCATTAGAGGTCATATATTTGGAATAACCCTTTTGAGGTCTTTCCACTTTTAAAAAAAATTGTGATGGGGGTGGCTAGGTGGCATAGTGGATAAAGCACCGGCCCTGGAGTCAGTAGTACCTGGGTTCAAATCCGGTCTCAGACACTTAATAATTGCCTAGCTGTGTGGCCTTGGGCAAGCCACTTAACCCCATTGCCCTGTAAAATGAAAAAATAAAATAAAATTGTGACCAGTGAATGACCAAAGGAAATGAAGAGACAATTGCCCAGAGAGGAAACATATTGTTAATACTTGCCAACATTAACTGTGAACAAAGAGATGCAAATGAAAACATCTTTGAAATATCAACTCACCTCTGAGAAAATGACAAAAAAAGAAAAAAGGAAAAGGAAAGAGAAAAGCAAAGTATTACCATGTTGGGAGAGATGACCATGTAGAGAAAGAGAAAGACCTTTTCATTGATGAAATTATACAGGTGAGGAATTGTGATTGGGGTGGTCCAGTGATGGTCCGGTCACATTCAATGAAAGTGATGAACCAGATCATACTTTTGAACTCATTAGGTTATATTTCACTTTTGATATTATTCCATAAAAATCTCCAACAATAAAACAACCACCTGTCTAAAGATTTTCTTAATAGAAGCATCAGTAATAAGAGCTAGAGATGTGTAAAGGCTCAGCAATAGGTCAAATTTTAGTCAAATTCTGGAACATTAAATATGAACTACTATACTGCCCTTAAGACCAATGGATAGATAAAATATATAGAAAACCTCAAAATTATTTATGAAATAATATGATGTAATTATGAATTAAAATAAACAAAAATCAGATCGAGAAGAACAGAGAAAGGACCTAACAAAAGTAAAAAAGAATTGAAAAAATAAAATGAGAAGAAAATCCTTAACATAACTCAGAGTGCTGATAATTTATGAGAATTTAAATATGAAAATTAATACATTTGAATAGAAAAAGTTAGAAAATATGTTTATCATCCATGATATTCATAGTTGTGAT
Source organism: Macrotis lagotis (assembly GCF_037893015.1). NCBI lineage: Eukaryota > Metazoa > Chordata > Mammalia > Peramelemorphia > Peramelidae > Macrotis > Macrotis lagotis. Next base: position 6,493,970 of record NC_133661.1, read on the forward strand.
AATCAATAGGAGTTTATAAAACACCTAATGGATTTAGGAAAAACCTGCATCTATGTCATCTGCCCAATTATGTAAAGTCAATATTCCTTTATCCTTCCTAGCTAGCACACCGTCATCTTTTAGATGGTGAGTAAGAGGAGACTTAGGTAACTGAAGACCACTGAATAAGCAGCCCATTTTTTTTCCCAAGAGGGGAAAGTCAAATATAATGAGTAACATTAAGCATTAGAACTATTGGGAAATTTTCTAGCTCAATATAATCTTGCAAATCCATGAAGAAATTATTTCATTATTCTAGAAAAAACCTTAAGGGAGCCCTAAAGACTAAAAAAGGATAGCATGAAACTACATCTTCTAGGTGAGAAGCCACATATGATTTCCAGGTCCAAGCAAATAAGAGTTTAGAGGAAAAAGGTAGATATTGCATTGTTAGCTTATCTTCCACTAAGGTGGAGAGTTGAAGAAAAAGAGAAGACTCTCTTAAAGGCCAGAAAATATATTACACAGAACAGAAGGGGTGAAAGTGTGTAGTAAAGGATAGAGATGTGAAAAGGACTGGCACCCTTCTGTGCCTATGCAGGTAAATCCAAATCGCTTTAGTCTAGAGAGTCAAATCAACATAAGCCCAGGATAATTAGTGTTGGGGGAGAAGGAATGAAGGGCTCAGAACTGAATACCTTGTTAGCACTCTCTACTACGGCTGTAGAGAGAAATGGAAGTAGGAAAAAGGATATGTGGAAGAGACTCATCTGCAAAGACTTCTGTGAGCAGTGTCTAGAGGACCCCTTCTACCACGCTGCTAGAGATGTCACATGCCCAAGAGAACCAGGGTAGGGATGCATATAGAAGATGATGAAGGACAAAACCATAGGGCTGGAGGAAGATAGATAATAGGGACAACTTCAGTGGTATATCTTCTTGTGACTGGGGTCATTGAATGAAGGAAAAAAATCAATGCTGCGGCAGCTAGGAAACACAGTAGATAGAACACTGACCATGGAGTCAGGAGAATCTGAGTTCAGTCTGACATTTTCACTACAAAAGTGTACACAATTGTAACATCTTGGTCATGTGAGTGTCCAGCTGATGAGGAACAGTAAGAGAAGGACAGAATTAATCTAGTGTGGTGTTCGACATTGAAACAAGAAGCCATTCTTCAGTCTGAGTAGTGTTGAGAATCAGCTTGCAATTGAATCTCAAAATGTAGTAGTTTGGAATCAATGTGATGACAGGTTGAGAATCTGAAAGAATATTTTGCAGATAGTTAAAAAGCATCAGTGTTTGTTGTGATCTTTGCATAAAGACCTAAATCATTATCTGTGTGATCGTGAGGGTTTAAAAATATGAAGAAGCATAGGATGATTCAATATAGAAAATTATAACATAAATGAGCAATTATTTATCATTAAATATTTCATTAAAATTTTAACATAAGCCCCAAGGAATTAGAGAATCCCTTAGTGATAACCATCTATTTTAGCAGATAACATGGCGATTGACTTAGACAATGCTAGGGAGTCGGCAAAAAATTATTTGAAACAATTACAACTTCAACAAAGTTACAGTGTAAAAAATACATCAACAGAAGGCAACAATACTTTTGTACGTTAGTGACAAAACTCTTCAGATAGATAAATTCATTTAAATAACTACAGAAAGTATAAAATTTTTGGAAGTGTATTTCCCAAAACATATTAAAAGAGCCACATAAATAGAACTTCAAAACACTCCATATAAAAATAAAGACTAACCTGAATACTTGGGGAAATATTGATTCCTCCATACTTTAATTCATCCAAAATGATATTATTACCTGAGTTAAATATCTCACTCAGAGACATTCCAATCAAGCTACCAAAGAAATTTTTCTAAAACTAGGAAAATATACTACTAAACCAGTTATAAAGCGGAAAATGTCAGAATTCTATGGGAAATGATTTTTGAAATGCCTAAGTTCAAAATAGCATCACATCTTGAACTGTCCTCCAAAATAACAATCATTGACCTGATGGGATATTGGTAAAGAAGTGGAGAGGTTGATCAATGGAATAGATTCTGTACAAAATATACCAACAGCAAGTAAGCACATTAGCCTGGGATTTGATAAACTCAAAGATGCTAGCAACTGAGTTTAGTACTTACTATTTTGATAAAAATCTGTTTAAAAAGCCTGGAAATAAGTATGGCAAAAATTTGTGGTGGCAAAGAATGAGAAGCTAAGGGGATCTCCAACAATTGTGAAATGACTGACCAAATTATGGTATATTAGAGTGATGGAAAGTTATTATGAGAAATGATGAAGGAGTCGGATGCAGAAAAACTTTGGATGAGTTGTATAAATTGAGACAAAAGTGAAAGAACCATGATCCTACTTCAGCATTACTATATCAATCATACCTATATAACAAAAAGCTCCAAATGAGTAAGTCACATATAAAATGACAACATAAAGAAATAAGAGGAACAAGGAAGAAAATAACTATTAAATCTGTGGCTATAAAAAGAGTTAATAACTGAACAAGATACAGAGAAGGTCACAGGAGGTAAAAGTGAAATTTTGATTATGTTTAATTATAAAAGCAATTGCACAAATAAAATAATTTTATTCTTATTAATTTATGCATCCAACATTAATAAGAGAACATAAATGGAAAAATGTTTGTAGCAAGTATCTAGGATAAAGACATCTTTTCTAAGATTTATAGGAAAATGTTTTAAATTTATTAGAATAAGGGTTCTCTAATAAATGATCAACTGATAGGAATGGACAGTTTTCAGAGGAAAACATCTAAACAATAGCTAAAAAGAAAAAAATGCTTCAAAATATTAACAATTAGAGAAATGCAAATCCAAACAACACTTGAGAATACATTTCACACCAGACTGGCAAAGCTGACAAAGAAAAATGATAAAATCTAGAGGGATTGTCAGAAAACAAATACATAAAAAAAGTGTGACCAGCTCTGTGAATTGGACTAGACTTTCTGAAAAGCAATTTGGAATTATGCACCAAAAGTTACTAAACTGTGTATTTCTTTTGACCCAGGAATACCATTACTAGTAGATCTACATCCTGATGAGGAAAAGGAAAGAGAAAAAAGAATCCATAAGTGTAAAAATACTTTAGCAACTTTTTGTGGCAAAAAAAAGAATGCAAATCTAAGGGGATCTCCAACAGTCATGGGATGGCTGAATAAACTGTGGTATATTAATGTGATGAAATGTTATTTTTAAAAATGATGAAAGAGATGGATTCAGAAAAACCTTGGATGAGTTGTCTAAATCAAGACAAAGTGAAATAACCACAATCTTTCTTCAGAATTACTATATCAATCAATAAGGATTATAAACTGCTTGGGCATTTATAATCTGTGGGGGATTATAACCTGTGCAGTAAAAGGGAAGACACGTAAAAGAAATAAATTTATATCTGAAGGCCAAAAATAAATATATCCCCAAATACTAAATCTGTAGTTTACATAGTGGAATAGTATGGAGAAATTTTTCTTCTGTGCAAAGAGGATAACAATGTGACAAATATATGTAGAAGAAGCTTAAGGAATATGTGGGTATGGAATATTTTCACGGCACTACCTTTTTTAAGAGTTATGGAAAATTAGGAGAGATCATTGAAAAACCAGATTGGAAAGTGAAAAGTGGAAGTTGTATTCTACCATCAGAGATAATTTCCTGACAGAAATGGATACTAATTTCACAGTGATTAAGGGGTAAGTCAAATTTTACACACACACACACACACACACACACACACACACACACACACACACACACACACTGTCTCTCTCTCTCTCTCTCTCTATATATATATATATATAATTTGTGTATATATATATTTTTTATTTGTATTATATATATAGTAAATTTGTGTGTATATATCTGGACATACATACACATTCATAGATATGCATAAGCATGTTTCTATTATATCTCTGTCCACAAAAATACCCTCCCATATTTACAGATAGATGTGCATATAAAAGATTATATGACCTTATAGTCGACCATATATAGTATTAGACATTATATATATATGCATATGTGAAAACCTCAAAGAATATTAGTGTAACTCCAATTACATCAATACTTTCCAATCATATTTCAATGGCAAGCACAGCTCTCAAGTTCCTGACCACAGAATGAATGGAAATAAAATATTCCTCATACCCAAAGAGCTAAGCCACCTCCTATTTGCTGGATTATATTGGATTCACCCAAAAGTGGACCTTAATGCCTTTTGCCTATTTTAATTCCAGGGCTCCATGAATAAGGGCAGTTATATTACAACTCGGCAGGCTCATTAGTCCCTTGAAACTAAAGTCCTGAATAAAGGAAAAAAAAAAGAAATATTTATTACTCATCTACTATGCTTCAGACTCTGTGCTAAATGCAATAAAAACCTTAATCCTCAGAGCAACACTAGGAAGTAGGTGTTTATCTTCATTTTGCAGCTGAGGGAATTGAGGCAGGTAGATTAAGTGACTTGTCCAGGATCATGCTACTAAGTAGCTAAGCCTGGATTGAACTCAGGCCTTACTTATTCCAGATCCACCTATCCACTGGGCCACTAAAATTAATCATACCTAGTTGCAGCGGGCAATGGAGGAAATGATTGGGATTCCACAGATACAGGGGGATGGGAATACAGGTACAGGCCAGGGGTGATGTGATACCAATTTGAAAAAAGGTAATGAAGGATAAAAACAAGGGTATACTCTTTGTCCCATTCTATCTCATTTTCCTCTTTCTCATATGAATATTCCAAGGACTGAGTCCTCAGAAGAATTTTTTGTTAGAGTGAAAATGAATATGTTTGCACAGGGATAATGAGAGAGATACACAAATGCAGACAATCACAATAAAAGTAAATTTCAGATAATGAACAATAGGATAGAATGAGTTGGGGTGTGGAGGTTTGGTAAAAGGCCATTTGTTTGGAGGAGATAAATGTTAAATGTGTACAAATACAGTAAGCCTAGGAACAGTGATGACTTAAAGGAACTAGGAGTGAGGAAGAACCGAAAAAAATGTGTGGGACAAATGGCAAACGTTATTGTCAGTCTAAATGGAATGAAATTAAATACCCCCAACAACAATGAAAAATAGAAGAATTTATTAAAAATACTCCTCAGCAGGGGGTGGAGAGAGGGAAGCATTATAAGGGGGAAGATTGTAAAATTCAAAATAAATAAAATCTTTCTTAAAGAAAGGACCAGTTTCTTAAAAAAAATAATCCTCAGCACCTTGTTGCATATAAAAAGAAAAAAGAACTGATATAGACACATACAGAGTGAAAATGAAGGCATGAAATAAAATCTGTTATTCTTTAGGTAACCAAAAGAAGCAGAATTTCACATAAGATAACAAGAATTACATCTATTAGAAGAAATACAAATAAGGAAATTACTTTACATGTAATAACACAATAGACAACAAAAATAGCATTATTAAATATCATATGTCAAACTGTAAAAAGACTTAAGCAACAACAAAATAGCAATATCCTCTATTATTCCTGAATTGGATGATAAGATAAAATACATTTTAATTATCTTTTCAAAAATTAAAATTGATAGACATTTCAATTTCCTTAAAAAGATATTAAAGAATATATATGTGTGTGTATATATATATATATATATATATATATATATATATATATATATATATATGGAGAGAGAGAGAGTTGTCTCAGAATTTAACAGAATGCCCCCCAAAATATGATCACAGACCATAAAGAAGTAACAAATATTAAAAGACATTCCCAAAGTATATATACTTTATGTAGTATATAACAAGAAAAGAATAATTGTTGGGGGAAATTTGGCTAAGAGATACAAAAAATAAATAAATGATGGCTGTTAAAAATGAGGAAATCTAGAAACAAATCATAGGAACAATAATTACCATGAAAAGAATCATAATGAGACAATGTAGAAATTTTTTTAGAAGCAGCTAAAGTAGTCCTTCGAGGAAATGGTTACTGTTTATTTATTAAAAAAACAAACAAACAAACAAAAAATACCCTTGAAAAGGAGAAGAATGCTGTGAAATTATACTTTCCCAATGAGGTGATTATAAGAGTTAAGCTGGAAAATGTAGAAGAACTCTTCTCACTGAAATTCTGTCCTCTGGGGCAGCTAGGTGGTGCAGTGGATAGAGCACCGGCCCTGTAGTCAGGAATACCTGAGGTTCAAACTAGACCTCAGACACTTAATAATTACCTGCCTTGGGCAAAACAATTAACCCCACTGCCTTACAAAAACCTTAAGAAAAAAAAAAGAAAAAAGAGAAATTTTGTCCTTCACTTGTGAATCCATTTGTAATTGTCTTCTTTCCCTTGAGAATTTAAGCTTGCTCTGTAACTTTCTGAGGACACTTTTTTTAGTTTTTGCAAGACAATGGGGTTAAGTGACTTGCCCAAGATCACACAGCTAGGTAATTATTAAGTGTCTGAGGGCACAGTTGAACTCAGATCCTCCTGACTTCAGGGCCGGTGCTCTATCCACTGGACCATCTCACTGCCCCTGAGGAAATTCTTAAGAAAATCTTTATACTGGATCTAAGGAATAGTGAACGCATTTCTCTTAGGCATTTTGAGTCAAGGCATGTCAAATATGTTAATGGAATACCACCTCCTCAGCTCATTCTCATGACTTCTTACCTGCCCTTAAACAAGTCCATTGTTCTAAATAAACTTGAGTGGATAAGTGATATCATGTCTTCTCTTCCTATTCAAAGTTAGATAATAGCAAGGTGTAGGTCAGTAATTATAACATTAGCAAACCTTAAAGAAAACTATGGTTCAAACAAACTGCTCATTATCCAAAAATCTAAATGGATAACCAAATGGATGACCATGAAGGAAATATCAGCTCCCTTTTCAGACTATAACTGGAACTATTTGGTAAATTCTGGGAGCCATACTTTAGGAAAAAATGGATAAATTGGAAAGTATCCAGAATAAGTTGACCAAGATGGTGAAGAATGTAAAGTACTGGTTGAAAGAACATAGGACTATCGATTTAGAGAATAGAAGACTTAGGAGGAAAATGCAAACTGTTTTCAAGTAACTGATAACTGTTGAGAAGTGATAAAAGAGGCTTGCTATATCTGGTCACAGAAGGAATAATTTAAGAGTAATTGTGGAAACATGGATGAAATCCAATATAGACTTGAAATAAGGGTGTCGCAATGAGTGGGTAGAACAGACTTTGTCAGCAGGTAGTTACTGCCTCAGGGGTCTCCAAGGAATTGGCATATCTATCTATCTATCTATCTATCTATCTATCTATCTATCTATCTATCTATCATCTATCTATTTATCTATCTATCTATCTAATCAGTATTGTGTATTAATGAATCCTATATAATTTGGGCAATTATATACTTGGAGGCACTAAAGAAAGAGAGATTAAAGAAATATATATATGCAAATATACAAGTGTGTATTGTAAGAATATATATGTATATATATACACATATATATTCAGTTAGAGAAGAGAGACAGACAGACAGAAACAGAGATAGAAAAACAAAGAGAAAGAGAAACAAAGACAGAGACAGAGAAAATATATCTATAAAGAAAAGAAGCAATCTCCCCTATTCATAGCTTGTCTACTTTAAAAATACAAAATAGAAATAAATCAGTAGAGATACTAACCAAGGTCATTAGCAGTTTCAAAAAATACATAAAATATATAATAATAAACATATAAATATATAATAATAAACATATAAAATAAAATAAATTCAGCAAATAATCATTCCTTTTTAATTTAATAAAACACAAAGAATGATAAAAATCCATTAAAGCAATTATAATGGACACATTTTATAATCAATATACTAAAATATGCTCAGAATTTATATATAATTGTAATGTGCTTTTTTTTTACAGAAATAAAGGTATATGTTTAATTAGGAAAATATTCATTGTCCATGGCTGGGTTATGCCAATATAATAAAAATGACAACAATTTCTAAATTAATTTACAAATGTAATGCTATACTAAACTATCTACTAAATTTTTATTTTGTGGAACAAGAAAAATAATATTGAAATTCATTTTAATGCACAAAAGATAAAGATGTTCAAGAGAAACACAAGATAAAAGTCAATAGGTGTAACATTGCTAGATTTTATTCTTATATACATATATAAAATATATATATATTTTTATAGAAATCTTTGTTTATATTTACAAGTATATATATATTATATATAATATATATATATATATATTTCTTTATTTGAAAAGAACTAACAAAACTGGAAAGCCTCAAGATAAAAGAAAAATTTCTTCCACCTGATATGACCACTATTCTTTCATGTGTTCCAAAAAGAAAATTATTCTAAATATAAATGATGGTGTTATATACATATTACACATTTATATCTATCCATTTATATACAAATAGAAGGTGACAACTTTCAGGTTTATGATTAAAGAGAAGAGCTATAACTAAACTGGACAAAAAGGTAATCAAAAATCAAGTTGAATGTATTCAGTACTAAAAGATTTTGGAAACTTTCACAAGATCAAAATAAATCCAATTAGATTAAGAAGGGAATTTATTGGAAGGAAATGTTTGCAATGAATATTTCCAATGAAGGCCTAATATACAAACAAATGTATCTTGCATTGAGCTATGCCAAGAAGCAATGAAAACAGAAAAAAAATAGGAATATGCAGATATATAGAGAAGGCCTTTCCCCTGTTCATAGCAGGAATGGTTCATATGAAACACATAAATATAGAATTAGTGAAAGAATTAACCAAGACCATGAATCAATTTTTGATGATAAACAGTTAACAGACAGCAAGTTTTCAAAACAACTGAATGAAGAGTGGTTCTAAATCAAGAACAATAAAGCAACTCCAATGTTCTGCCTCACACTCAATAAAATGGCAAATATTATAAAACATGAGTTCACTAAGTATTGGGAAGATAATCACATTGATATATAAATGCAGAGGGGTGAGTCAATCTAATCTTTTTGGAAAATAATATGGAATTTTGCAAAAGAAATCACAAAGAAGTTTATGCTAGGTGACACAGTAGATAGAGCACTAGGCCTGAACAGAGGTAGTCCTGATTTCAGATTTGACACTTACTAGCTGTGTAGTCTTGGACAATTCATAGAACCTCTATTTGTCTCTATTTTTCATCTGTAAAATAAAAATAATGATGGCACTTACATCTTTGGGGGTATTGTGAGGATCAGATGAGCTAAATGGACACTCTAGGTGCTATAAAAATGTCAGCTATCATCATCATTATTATTATTATCATTACTCCCTCAAAGTTAAAGATAGAATGAAAATTCCCAAATGAATTTCCAAATTATTCATAGCCGTATATTTACAGTGGGTATTACTCCCTATCGAGTTGCTTCCTGCCTCAAAAGCCTCAAGTTTCACAATTTTCCCAGAGTTAAGAGACTTAGCTTTTTAATAACCACAAGGACATGGCCAATTTTGTCTGAGTCATTGGTCAATCTTCCCTTTTGCTCTAGTCGGGGAACTTTTTCACACTTTGTAAAGGACTGAATAGGGACTAAAAATGTCATTACATTTTGCTACCATCTTACTTGTCTTATGACATTTCCTCTCCAAGTTAAACTTCGTATGTTCTATTGGTCAATTCATACTTTGCCTATGGGTTTTGTCTTATCCATCTTTCAATGATTGCATCAATTTGCCTCAGGTAAGGATAAAAATCTCATTCAGATACACATCGTACCAGTCAATTCAGAGAAATAAGGAAAGACTTTATAAAACTGATGCAGAACTATGAAAGCTGAATCAGGAAAACACATTAAATTTTTCAATACTGTAAAAAAGGAGACTAGAAAAGTAGGGGAGCTCAGGCTAAAGACAGTGACCAATCTTGATTAAGTAGCATAGCTGAACACACACATGAACTGAGAGACTCAGAATGTGGAAGTTTTACCCACAGACTATGGTTTTCTTGATCACCAAAAGAAAAGGGGTAAAAATATGCTTTTCAAAAAACTGAAAAACAGCAATCCTAAACTGAAATAGAAAATTCTAAACTCTTTGTGAGAACAGAAAATGACAGAAGAGGTGCCATTTGTCTTTTAGCATTTGAAAGGCTAAACCATAAGCAGAATTTGACTTCTGCTATTTGACTGTAGAGGGCTGAACCAGGAGCAAAGAAAAGGCAAAAACATTTAAACTTCATATAAAGAAAAAAAATTCTAAAAATTAGAATTATCCGAAAGTAGAATGTGCAAGAAAAGGATGGGCTTCAGCAATACCACTACTGCATCTATATCCTGAAGAGATGATTTTAAAAAAGGGTAAAAACATCACTTGTACAAAAATATTTATAGCGGCCCTGTTTGTGGTGGCAAAGAATTGGAAATTAAGTGAATGACCTTCAATTGGGGAATGGTTTAACAAACTGTGGTATGTGTATGTCATGGAACACTATTGTTCTATTAGAAACCAGGAGGGATGGAAATTCAGGGAAGCCTGGAAAGATTTGCATAACATGATGCTGAGTGAGATAAGCACAACTAGAAAAAAACCATTGTACACCCCAACAGCAACATGAGGGTGATGATCAACCCTGATGGACTTGCTCATCCCTTCGGTGCAACAACCAGGGACAATTTTGAGCATTCTACAATGGAGAATACCATCAGTATCCAGAGAAAGAAGGATGGACTTTGAACAAAGACCAGACTATTACTGTCAAATTAGAAAAAAAAAAGCATTATATTATTATGTAATTTTACTATCTCATACTTTATTTTTCTTCCTTAAGAATATGATTTCTCTGTCATCACATTCAACTGAGATCAATGTAAACATGGAACCAATGTAAACACTAACAGACCGCCTTCTGTGGAGGGTGAGAGGAGGGAAGCAAGAATGGGGGAAGAATTGTAAAACTCAAAATAAATAAAATCTTTCTTTAAAGAGAAAAAAAAAGGATTGGCTTCCCATCATGGGGAAATTTCAAGCAAAGGCTGGATGATGATTTGTAGGTAGGCCTTTTAGGGAGTAATTCTTTTTCATATATGTCTGAGATAGACTAGAAGACTTTGGAATTAAATGTCTTCTGATTCTTAGATTCTTGGATTGTACAAATCAAATCAATGAACTGAAAACTCATCTTTTTCATGCCAATAGCATCCTGATGATGATATATAGCTGTGTATCATGGACTACCCTGAACTCAAAAGAACCAAAATTGTATGTGACCCAGAGGGCAATGGAGAGATGCATGCAGGATGCAAGTCAACATCAGCCACATATGGAACTCTGACCTATGAGCAAGAAGTCAGAGAGGAGGCATCAATCTAGGAAAAGTATGATGGGAAAAGACAGTAGGACCACCAGATGTGACAGTGAAGGGCAATAGATGGATAAAAGAAGTATTGAGAGCCACAAAAGATTAGGAGGATCTTCCCAATACATTAGGTAGAACCTCTATGGGGGATAATTTGTGGTTGTGTCCAGACATGAATTACCAAGGTCAAAAAATGTATAATTGCTATCCATACCTGGGCAAGACATAAACACAACTCTAATATCAAAGGACAGCAAGACTTTAGGCAAGAAGTGATCAGCTCAAGTGTAACCTGAAGAGGGAAAATAACTTACTCGAGATCATACAAAGCGTAAGTAGTAGGGTTGGGGTTTGAACAGGAGGCTTTGTAATCCAAATAAACCATTTCTCTACTTTATTACACTGCCTCAGATCACAGATCAATTAAAACATGGATGCAGTCATGGAATATTCTCTCAGCATCATCCCCCACTCCCAACCACTTGCCAATTTTAATTTTGCCAATTCTGTCTCTGTTTTCCATGTATATCTTCCTGCTCCATAGCCACCTCCCTAGTTCAGTCCCTTATCATCTCATCACCTCATTATCTTTAATTTGTACTATTTTGATAGCTTTCTAATTGGTCTTCCAGTTTCAATTCTCTCCAATGTCCAATTCATCTATAAAGAGGCTGCCAATATAGGGCCCTAAGTCCTTCATCTGAACTTATTATTCTGAAAGGAAGGGCTTTCCAAGTACCCCCATCTTGTCTGGAATATAAGAGCTTAATAAATGTTTGTTGACTGACCGTTGAAAGAATGAAACAGGTAAGTTCTTCCCCCAAGACCATTCAACTATGTCTCATAAAGGAAGTCAGGTGTACAGTAGAGAGAACCCTGGGACTAGAATCAAGATCTGAGTTCCAATCAGGTGGCAGATACTTACTAGCTGTGTGACCCTAGACAAGTCACTTAACTGCCTCAATTATAAAATAGAAATCATAATAATCTCCAGGCTGTCGTGACTTTCACATGGGATTATTAGCAAAGTGACTGGTACATATTCAGTTGGTTTTCAGATGTGACTGACTCATTTTGGAGTTTTCTTGGCAAAAAAGTGGTTTGCCTTGTAATTCTTCAGTTCATTTTCAGATGAATAAACTGAGGAAAGCAAAATTTAGTGACTTGGCCAGGGTCACACAGCTGGCATCTGAGGTCAGATTTGACCTCAAGGAGATGAGTCTTCCTGACTCCAGAGTAGCGCTCTATCCACAGTACTGCTACCTAACTGATACGAGGAGGTCACATCATCAATGCTTATTACCTTTCTACCTTTCCCTAGCAGCTTGGGCAATCCTTTTCCACAGTGGCCAATTGCAATGATGTCTCACGGCTCAGAACAAATGAAGATGGGGACATGAGCTTGCTGCCCTAAAGCCATGACGAGATCCAGCTGGACTTTGTCTTCAATTTTTTCAGATGTTTCTTTGACTATCTATCACATGGATAAGTGAAAAAGAGGGGCAATGAAGTCATCTATTAAGAATCATTTAATTTGATGTTGTTACAAACACTTGGGGCAGTATTTCAAAGTATAAATTTATCCTGAATTGGTGCTCCTGAATTGATTAAGCAAGCATACTAAAAGGCATTTTAAAAAAATTAGCATATGGTAAGTTTGTAATACACATTAAGAAACAGTGAGACAGCCCTTGTTCTCCTGGAACTCACCTTTCAGCATTAGGATATATCATATTGTCAGAAAATTAGCATTTGTTAGGGGGGACTCGGATGTAAGGTAGATGGAATGGTGAAATCTCACTATTAGAGAGGCTCTTTGGGATTGTTTCTGCAACTCTTTTTATCATCTTTAGTAATTCTAAAAGAACTAAATTTGTCTAAGAAAAACCCTACTATAGCCTAAAGTTGTCCAAGCCCTCTCTCCTCAGATATTTATGCTAGCTACCCAAGTCCCTCTCCCTTGGTGGATAACTCTCTGTGATTATGAAGGAGCTGGTACACTTGAGAGAAGGACATTTCTCAAAATTAGAAAGAGGAAGAAGCTTCAGTCTCTTGGGTTCCCCCATTTATAGATCAACCAGGAAAAGCCTGCAACAGGAACAATTTCTTCTTCTCTTCTCCATTCAGTGTGACTCCACTGTTCATGAGGGAGGTCCCTCCAGTTAACCTCCTCTGAACCACCAACTCCTTCACTAAGTAGGTCCATAGAGCCCATCAAGAGGGGAGAGTCAGGCATCAGGTATCAACCCATTCAAACTAGATGTTAGGGTCTCAGATTGAGTTAACAGTGAGGGGAAGAAAAAGGTAGAGGCCATGCAAAATGATCTTTGGGCCTTCTCTCTGCAGAGTTTGGTGATCTTCAGACCATCAAATGATGCTTCAGAGGACATGATACCAGGAAGATGAAAGATTAATTGGGTGTTATTGAGGCCAGACCATTCTTTCTGCTGAAGAGGAAGCAGGGGCAGTGGAAACATTGCTGCCCCCACACCCAGACCAGCTTCTGAATTTCTGTTGAAGACATCATCAGGCTTCCCATCATTGACATTCACCAGTTTATAACCCCACCCAACTCTTCCATCCTCCTCATCTGCCATAATCATTCAGTTGTCCTATAACATAATTCCTTGTCCCTTGGGAGGATGAACTCAACCACTCATCATTGTTGAAGTCATAAAAGGAGAAGTATCCTGACATGTTCCCTAATCACTCTAACTCTAATTTGTACCTCTTTAGAGACTGGTTGCTGATATAGTGAATAGAACATTGGGCTCAGAGTCAGGAAAACAAGAGTTCAAATTAGTCTCAAATGCTTACTAGCTGTGGACTAGTCATTTGACCTCAATCTATCTCAAGTGTAAAATGAGCCTAATGATAGTGTTTACTTCCCAGTTGTAGAAGTATTTACATCCCAATGTTGTGACAACCACATGTGATCATATTTTTAAATCACTTCCTTAAGATGATATCTTTCATTCATTGAGTACTGAATATTTATTTCATATTTTACTCTCTCACTTTTTGTCTATACTATATTTTCTGATTTGTTGTTTGCATTTGTTAGTTAATGAGACCGTTTTATCTTGTTTTTTGTTAAGGAGATAATAGAATGGCGCAATATATAGAAAGCCATCCTTAGAGCCTGGACAACCAGGGCATCCCTGCCTCTCTCATACATTCTGATCACATACCTGGGGAAGTCATGTTACTTCTTAGTATTCCAAGGAACCTTCTGGGACTACACATTTCTGACTTGCAGAACTTCGTCAGGAGAGGGACATTTCCCAGAAACAATGAAATTACCAGTCTTGCTTCTGTCCAGTGGCCACCTATATTTCATGTTTTTCTTTGAATCTTTAGCCCCCAGTAGAGAGTTTGTGACACAGGCAGGCAACAAGTTTTTATGAAATCCTCCCTGGATGTTGGGAGCTGTACAGTGTAAACACTGGAGAGACCAGCAGAGTAGAGAGAGACCAATCTGCTTTCCCGGAGTCAAAGGGAACTTGGTATGGAAGACCAGGAATTCAGAAAATCAGCCTGGAAGGAAATAGGAATGATTGGTGGCAGCCATGCTCCACTCCCCAAATGGAATGCAGGAGATTGACATGGCAAAGTCTGAGGAGGCTGCAGGAATGGATGGCTGGCTATTTCAGTCAGAAGATCAGGGATTGCTTGGGGAAGTTACAGGATGTGGCCATGGATGGGCTTTAAAGTCCAACAAGTCTGGGAGGACAATGAAGTCTGGGCAGTCTGTGACCAGGCTTGCTGATGTGAACTTTGAAACTCCTTTCTTCTCTCTTAGTAAACTTCAATCACCTAATAGTTGCTAGACAAGTAACCAGTTCAATGGAGTTTGGGGCTGAAGATCATTAACCCAAGATAAATTTCCCATCAATGTCTCTTGGCTTAACTTATGGAAGACACATAATGCCAAACAACCTTAACCCTGAGTTCCATGTTTACATAAAAAGCATGAAAAAACACCCAAATGTTTTAAACGTGCTTCTAGTGGTCCTGTCCTTTCTCTAAAAACATTCTTCCCTTCCTCATGGCCTAGAGAATTATTGAAATAAGTATTCAAAATTTAGTTCAACTGAACTCCAGTCTCTCTTCTCAATAGATTTAAAGAGTATTTCTTCTCATAAAATCTATGTTCCACACAAATGGGACTCCTTGATTTTTGATGGTAGGAATTAACAACCGTTGATTTAGTTCGAGCCTTAAAGATAGTTATGAAGTCCATATTCATTTGCAAAACTTGGTTTCCTTTGAAGTTCCAATGACTCTCAGCCCATTTTCTGCTCACCCAGAATCTATCACTTGGCCTTGGAGCTTGCAAGTTAGGTCAGGTGGACTTTGGCCCTACCAGCTGCCTTCCATCTGCTTCTCAACTGTCCCATAACAAAGGCTCTCTAAAATCCTGCACATTGTTATTCATCCTGCTATTGCTAAAACCCACCTGACCCTTGCAATCTACCCAGAAACTGAAATGTCCTGTATGTCCCATCTCCCCCAAATAGACTGGGAGCTTTTTAAAGAGGGGACTTTCTCCCTGTAGCCCAGTGATGAGCGCTGTGCTTGTGACCAAATGAGCACTTACTAGATTCTCTTCTATGGCCTCTTTATGCTTTCTTTATTTCCTGTTTCCCATTAATTTAGGGAGTCTTTGAATCTTTCTCCCCTCAGGTGCTTATGGTAACCTCATCCACTCCCATCATCCCATTTGTCCATCCTCAGCATCTTTGTATGAAGGTTAGAGGCCTGAGTATTCTTTAGGATGCAGAACATCAGCTTTTGTCTATCTGAAGATGGGGGGTGGGACAATGTCATTTCCTCCCAAATGGTGTTTTCTTTATTGTCTCAAATCACTTAAAATCCTTTTCTAAATCCTCTGTTGGGAACAGAGAAATGATTCAGAAATGAAGCATTCTAATTCATATTGGGAGAGGGGAGGCAATAGTTCATTGTCAGTGAAAGGATTCTGGATGCTGAATTAGAGCATCTGGCTTTGAATTCTGCTCCTATAACTTATTCCTTGGATAACCTTGGGCAAGTCCCATCATCCCTCTGGGCTTCAGTCACTACAACTGTAAAATAAAAAGTTGGATTAGATAACTTTGAAGGCTCCTTCCAATTTTCTGTCTATGGACAGATCACCCAGGGACCTTGAGGCACCCCAAGTTTCTGCTCTGCTACTGTGTGGAAAGGAAAGAGATGAGCAATTCTATTTTAAAAAAAAAAAAACCCTTTATCAGAGTATGCAGAATGATTGGGTTTTGGTTTTGGAAGCAATGACCAGAAAGCAGTCCTTGGCTGTTTGTTTTCTTCCGGCCATTTCATTAATTGTAAGTCTACTCACTGTTTGCCAATCAGCCATTGCTCTGTGTTTATTTACAAATTAGTTTAGAGGGAAGATATGGCGGCTCTGCAAGAAGTCTCTTTAAGCAGGAAGGAAGCCTCCAGAGGAAAATAACAAACTGAATTCCACCCGGAAAACTTAATTTTAATACATTTTACCAATGCCCTAACAAAAACAAGATTGTGTTCCCCAGCCTGATCTTATTCAAAAAATCATTCCTTCACCCAAAGGAATCCAAAGGGGGGACAGCTCTGCTTCCTTGAATTCAAGGCCTTAATGAGATTTCTATTTCTTCTTCTTGATGCAATCTTGTCTCTTTTATAGAGACCTTATACAAACAAAGCTATCTGTGGTGGAAAATGGCCTGGCTAGACAGGTAACTAGTTCAAAGCAGTTTGGGGCTGAAGATGATCAACCTAAGAATAATTTCCCATCAATGTCTCTTGGCTTAACTTATGGAAGATACACAATGCCAAACAACTTCAACCCTGAGTTCCATGTTCATGTAATTGTATTAGGAAGATTAAGTTACATTTTTTTTGGACTAGTCTCATTACATTCTTAAGATAGGTTTTTCAGAGCCTGGACTGAGACCACTGAATCTTCTGGTGGTCCATGTTGGCCAATTGACTCCCCTAAAATCACAAATGAAGTGAATTTAATGGTCTAAGTTTGTTCTCAGGACAGCAGCACATTCATTACACAGTCTAACCCTCCTGACAGGTTTTGTTGAAAATTGCCTAGACTGGTAAGGTTCCTGCCAGTGTTCTTCTGGAAGAAGTTGGAGGTGCTGGGAGGCCAGAGGATGAGGTTTATGCAGTGGCAGCTCTGGGAAATCTGTCTTCCCCTTCCCCCATCCAGGAGAGCTGCTCATTGGGGATTACCTTGCCACTGCAACAGCTGCAAGTCTTTACTTAAAGACTTACCGGGCAGTCAGGGCTCTTGCAGTTTCCAATCCAGTGACATTTGCAGCTTCTGGATAATTTATTGAATCTCTTCCAAAGAGCAAATATGGGATTTACCCTGGTAAGGTTTGATTTGGGGTTGTCAGTGTTTGCCATTTACCAGCAAAGGGATGAGAGAGATGCACAAAGAGACAGAAGTGCTGAGAGACAGAGGAGAATCAGTAGCCTGCTGTTGCAAATCACCTTAGATTTGACAATCATTCCTGGAGCTTTTTAAGGCTCAGACTAAACTCCATGGACTCACTTTGGCCACAATGAGAGCATCCCCCCAACCCCCCCCCCCATTTGCTAAGTCCTTTTCCAGGCCTCTACAGCATTCCATGAAGCCAGGGTAGGACAAAAGCAAAAGGAAGTGTGACAACACTCAACAATTGGGGTTCAGAAATGCTTACTTCTTTCCATAAAGACATAATGGAGCATGAATTTCTTAAAGGGGAGAAGGGTTGATTGAGGAGATCTACATCCCAAAGAGTTGATATAAATTTATTAAACTATGGATCAAATAGTAGTTCTCATGCACTAGAAGAGGAACCCCCTCACTCTTGTGGCAATTAAAATGGTTAAGAGACTTAGCTTCTTGATAATTAAACATTTTATTAATAAGCCCATCAGGTCATCAATAAAAGGATGGTCACTGAATCATTTACAAGAGATGGTTTACAAAAACAATTATGACAGTAGGCTAGCAGTTTATATACCCTTCCAGAAGAATAGGTGATGCAGTGATGTCATTTCTCAGACCACCCCCAGCCTTGGGGAACAAAAAATCTTTCCCCCTCAAGCTTGAGTAGAAGATAGTTTTTCCCATATTCAATTAAATGCCTTGTAAGGTTGGGTGGGAGCTGACCAAGATGAAGGAGAGCTAATGCATCTCATTATCAACAATGTCCTTCAAAAATACTGACTGAAATTTCAGGACTTCTAAAAGAAGGAGAGAGCCTCTGAATCTCTTGAAGATATTGATTATTAATAATTATTTCTCACATTTCCCAATAGCTCAATCCAAACTCACCCCATCCAGATGTCACAAAGATCTCTTTTCCCCACCAGTGTATCCTAAGGATTGCTAGATTATCAGTCAAGTCTTTCTCCCTGCCTTGCTAAAAAAATCTCTCCCCTATCTATACCCTTCACCAGTTTGAATACAGGATTTTTGAGAGCAGGGAATATTTCCCTTTTAAATCTACATTCTTAGCATTTAGCATATTATTTAGCATACTGATAAATGATTTTCCATTCCATTAAACACCATGTGTGTGTGTGTGTGTGTGTGTGTGTGTGTGTGTGTGTGTGTGTGTGTGTATGGCAAGCTCTAGGAAATAGAAATAAACAAAGAACAAAGAAATTCCTCATTTTGCTTAAATGGGTGGGGGGTGGAGTGGGGAGAGAAGAATGTATACAAATAGGAAGAGGACTCCACATGAGAGCAGGGAAAGCTTCAAAGAAAGATAATGAATGAGAGGAATTCTGAATTTGGTCAATGAGCAGAGGATGGCAGATTGCATGAAGTGGGGGCATGAAGTATGAGGTTGGAGAAAAATTTCAAGTATCAAAGCTGTTATTATCAAAAGTCATGGATGCTGGTTCATAAATAATGAAAAATAGATGAATGAAACCGCCAAGATGAGGAAGAATCAAGAGCAATCCAGCTCCACAGAACAGTTTAGATAAAACTAGGACATGAATTTCCTGTGGAAGTGCTATTTGCCAAGAATGGCCAGAAATGGTAGAAGGCATTTTGGCAGAAACTGAGTTTCGACCAGGCTGTTACACCATCAGCCACAATAACTACAAAGTTTATTCACAAAATTAATATTAAAGGCTACATATTAAAGAATGAGATATGAAACTTTTACAGTTGCGACAGGAAAATTCTTTTTTAGACTATAAGAGGAAAAATAATCCCAAAAGACATCTTGGAAAGGATAATTTTAATTACATAAAAATGAAAATCTTCACAGATAAAATGAAGGAAGATAAGATAAGATGGTAAGTATACCTTGAGGAAAAAATATATTTACTCTCTCTGAGACAGAGCTGCTACCAAGAATCAACCAAACAACAAGCATTTTTTTTAAAGTACATTCATACTGTCTCCAGGCTTTGGGAAGAATGTGTTCAATAGAGACAAAAATCATGATGGGCTAAAGAAGCAAAACTTGTGTTCTATTGCGGGAGACAACACATAGTGCATACATAAGCAAATATACACATACATACATACATTAACATGCAATAAATATGAAATACTCTGCTATAGATATTTCCTATGTATGTTCATGTATATATAAATATTTATATAAGTATATATTATATATATTACACACACACACACACACACACACACGACAAACACATACATACACACACACATAAAAAATGAAATACCCCTTCTCTGTTAAGGAATTTTCCAGCTGTGTGCTATTGGGGAGACAACATAAGTGTGTGTATAGACACGCATAGATATAAATGTGTGTAAACATAGACATACACAGATGAAGCTAGGGCTAGGAAGTGCCAGAGTGCCCAGAGGGCCAAGCTGAGAGTCAAAAAGATTCAACTTCCTGAATTCAAATGCAGCCTCAATTACTTCCTAGCTATGAGAACCTGGACAAGTTGTTTCCACCCTGTTTGCCTCAGTTTCTCCATGTATAAAATGAGCTGCAAAAGAAAATGGCAATACCCACTGTAGCATCTCTGGCAAGAAAATCCCCCAAAGGCTCATGAAAAGTCAGACAGAACTGAAAAAGACTAATTAATGATAACAATACACACACATATTTATGCATATGTATGGATGAATCATGGCTATATATTTCAATATATGCATATGTATATACATTTATACATTAGCTTATAGACATGTATTCTATATACATAGATATAGATTTCTACGTATGTACTTGTCTGTGTAGATGTAGAACTTTAGGCCTGAAGTCAGAAAGACCTGATGTCAAATCTAGTCTTAGATACTGACTGTTTGAACCTGGGAAAGTGGCTAAATCCCTGTTTGCCTCAATTTCCTTATTTGTAAAATGAGAGTGGTAATAGCCCCTCCCTCCCAGAGTGACCAATGAGGCAGTTTTAGCACAGTGTTTGACACCTGTGAAGTGGCGAGCCATCATTCTATTAGGATTTCATGTTGATTTCTCTCTTGGCATAGTAGTTAATCCTGTCGACTTGGAATCTGGAGCCACCTTATCCATCCATGTCTCTGACCCTCAATATCCTCATCTGTAAAATGGGCATAATGACATCTCAGAGATACATGAGACCCAAATGATATGAGTAAAGTATAATATGAAGCACAAATATTTATAGAAATGCCATCTGTCATGATTTGATAAAAGAGAATATGCTTGATATTTGTGAACTATTCAACTGGAAGATATATTAAAATTAATGATTAAAATCATATGTTATTGTGCATAGAGAATCTTGAAGATGAATTCATCTGACATTCTTATTGATACCAATTTGTGAAAAAATGGAAAGGTGCATTGGACTCTGCTAAATGAAAATGATGAGCTAATTTCTAATTAATAGGGGAAAATCAGTATGTATTTGAAGAAAGCACCAGAATTTTCCCTTTCTGATCTTTTAATTATCATAAGGTCCTCATCAGTCTCATCCCTAGACTGGCAAATGGAGAAAGACCCATCTATGCTCATAGATTTAAGTCTGAAAGGGACCTTGGAGGATCATCTCAACCAGTGTTCTGATAATATTGAGGAAGAAACTGAGGTTCAGAGGAGGAGGACATTTTCCCAGGGTCCCACTCTTGGTTAATAGCAGAGTCTGGATTTGAACTCAAGTCAAATTCCAAATTTATTCAGCCGTAGAAAGATGGATTTAGAGTCAAAAATAAACATGGAGATACTCTGGTCCAGATCCATTGATGTATGGATGGGGAATAAAGTCCCAGGAAGGTGAAAGGACAATCTTGACACAAACTAGAGAGGAAGCTTGAGAATTGTCATTTAGACTCACGCCATCTTATTTTCTATCATAGAGTCCTACTGTCCAACACTGCCCCTATATGGCAATAGTTTGGTTTGCATTGATCATGTGTGTGTGAGTTTGTATGTGTGTGTAGGGAAGTGTGTATATGCATTGTATTACATGTGTGTGCACATGAATTACGTGTGTTTTTGTATTGTGTGTGTGGAGGGACATGGTTGATGACTTCTTCAGAACTGCTCTTCTTTGGGCTTTCCTTCTAATCCTGCAGCCAGATCAGGAGGATGAATGTCCATAAATGGGCAGATTTCAGCCCCTGGACTGTGTCTGCCTACCTAGGGAAGGTGGGCACACATGAGCCAGATTTTTTCTCAGTGTTCTCAGTCAGAGAAGGGAGGAGACAAATCCTGGCTGGCCACCATGCCACCCATCCCAATAAGAGTTAATAAAGGGACAAGAAGGTCACTGGGGCTGTGCTGGGAAGCAGATGGGAAAGCTTCTGGCTCCTTGCCACACAGGGCTAATCTGACTTCTCTTATGTGGATAAACCAGTTTCCACAGTGAGACTTTATACAGCAGCATTTCCTTATCGTGGATTGAATTAAAGAGGATGAAAGCAGACCTCATTTATTTTTCATGTTTATCCATTTAGGAGGAAAGTCTGCATCCAAATAAAACTTCACTAAAACCTGGGAGGGAGGAGGAGGAGGAGAAGGGCTCCCATGCCCCACAAAGGATGGCTGGTGGATATTGGTAGACCCCTCTCCCTCTCTCTGGCTCTTCTTTCTCCAACAACTCATGCCCATTGGTCTCCTTGAACCCCAAAGTCATCCCTTGGAGTCAATGATATTAAATTCCAGCATTTCTTAAGTACCAACTGTATTCCAGTGGACCTGGGGTCCAAGACAAAAATAAAAATGATCCCTGACCTCAAGGAGCTTACATTGGAAGAGGGGATGGGAGTAGGCAGGAATCAACAGGTGCTGAAATAGTTAAGTAATTTGAGGAGAGACAGAATGGTAATGGGGGAACAGGGTGGAGGCCAAGAGGGTAGGAAAGGCTATCATAGAAGGTGGCATCTCTGCTGTATGTGAATGCTATGGAGATGAGGAGAGGAGGAAGGGAATTGCTAGCATGGTAGACCAGTAAAGCAAAGTTGTGGAGGGAGAGGTCAGCATGTCTTCCATGGGAAATGTCAGGCAGACCACTTTGATTGTAATGGGGCAGTGGGGAAATTGAGAGGCACTGGAAACAATGGAAAGAACTTTGTCTGAATTCCAGAACCTGAGTCCAAAACTGGCCTGGCTCCTGGAAAACCTTTGGACAAGGCATAAACTCTCTAGACTTCAGTTTCTCCATCTGTAAAATGTGGAAAGCTAGACAGATGACTTCCAAGTAGTTCTAGATCTCCAAAGCTAATTTTCTGCCCTTGACCACCAGCTTCTCTCTTCTCTCTCTCTCTCTCTCTCTCTCTTTATGATTTCATCTGCTCCCAAGGATTCTCTATGGAGTAGAATTGTAGACCCTGTCTCACCCTAATCTGTCTTTGGCAAAACACAGACTGTATGCCCATTGAAATCTCAAACTCATCTTCTCCACATCTTTTCCCTAAATTCTCCTCTCTCCAGAATTCCCCTGAATTATTGAAGATGCCACCATTCTCACATAGATCTAGACTCACACCCTTTAGCACCTCCCCACCCCAGCCTGGCCCATGTATCCAGGCCCAAGGCCTAGTCTGGTCATTCTAACTTCACACCCACATAGAGGTCCCCTTCTCTCCATTCACATTGTCACCACCTCCAGGCTCCATCATCCTTTGAACAGATTATTGCACTAGCAGCATCTGATGAGTCTTACTGCTCCCCCTCTCTCCCCATGTTAATAAATCTTCCACATGGCTCCCAATGTGATTTCCCTAAAGCCTGGGTCTAGCCAGGTTTGAAAGGCTGGCCATTCTCATCCCCACCTCCTTTCCTGGATCCCTTCCTGGACCCATATTAGGAATATTTTCTCTCTCCATAGCATATATATTCCTAGATATTTGCCCAGGGTCTACTTCTTTAGAATATTAATTTCCTGAGGGGAGGAACTCCCCTATTTTGATGATCCCCTAAGATGAGATCAGTGACATTGACCTACTGACTATGAATTAATATTGATGGGAAGGAAGGCAGTGGCAGAAAAGTCATGGCCAGAAGGAGCTGCCTACAGTCATCTCCCAGTCTGTAGCAAATATGGAGGATCCCATCCTTGGAGAGCTTTTTAAATGTTTCCTTCCATTATCCACACCTCACATGTGAGTGTGCCCTGCTCTGGGGAAGGGTCTCTGGGCTGCCTTTGCCTGGTCCCATGCTCTGGGTTTGCTTCTGCTTTCTCTTCTCTAAACTTCACAACAAAAGTTGAAGGAAAAAAAGGAAACTATTAGCTGTGAATTAGTTCCCCTCGTGGAAACCTGGCATGATTTTTCCGGACGGAGGGCTCAATTTCCCTCTCTCAGGTGTATGATTAAAGTCAATTAAATCACTCTTCCAATGTCAGTGGCAAGATTCTCCTGACAAAGGAAATTATGCGAGAAAAGTGTTCTCTTCCCTCTTCAGCCCCTTCTCCGCCTCGCTCACATCGGCAAACGAGATCAAAATTCTCAGCTCAGGGATTTCCGAGATATTTTCCATAAGAACATGAACAATCCCAGGAACCCTATGTAAGTAGACTTTTGTGTCTCTGGTGGCAAGATTGTGATGGCCTCTGTATGTTAGATAGATTCATGACTGATTCAAATAAAAAGTTAGTGAATGAAATTTAACTGTGTGGGAGTTGGTCTCATTTGTCTTTTATGGGAAAGGCTAGTAGTAACGGCAAGATTCTGGACTTGACTCCAGCATCTGGTGAGGGGCCTTTGTCGAGCCCTTTGGAAGCATGCGTTAGCCCCCAGCATCCCTGCTTGCCTGCCTCTCCTGGGCACCATCTCTACAGGCTTGGTTCACTGGTCTCAGGACCCTTAATGGTTAATAGGCAGTTCCAAATCCTCTTCCCTGGGAAGCAGGCCCAAGCATTTGTCTTCAAGGGCAGGAAAAAAATATGCAACTTTCTCTGGAAATGAGCAGTTGGGGCCCCGATATCTTGTTTTCCAAGGTATTCTAATGTGCCTAAACTATAACTCCTGCAAAGTATTTACCTCTTAATTTGTGGAAACATATGGGCTTAGGTGTGACTTTGCCCAAGAGGCAGACATCGGGATATTATATGCTTGCTGGATTTGGCTTCTCCTGCCCTTGGAGAATTGAACAAATGGTTTCTGCATTTCAGAAGTTTCTCCCCAATCCTCTGACTCCAACCCCCATCTCAGAAGGGAAAACAGAGAAACTGCAGCTCATTTCTCTGCTTTTAAAGGTGCCTCCAACCGGAGGGGGACCATGCTTTCAGGAAGAAGAGAAACAAGAAGAAATACAGGCCCCATCTCTTGAATGTTTTCTTGAAGGCAGAAAGACCTTGTCCCAACAACTCAGTGAGTTGTACAGTGGGATTATTCTTGTCCACCTTCTTAGTCAAGGATATTGAGTTTTGGAGAGAAGTGACTTGCCCAGGGTCATTTAGCTGAACTTAGATCTTCAGAATTAAGACTGGGACTCCTTGAACTCTATAAGGGTGAAGTCAGTTCATCAGCAAGTTCCCTATAGGCCAGGAGATAAGGTGCAAAGTTCATGTCTGACATAATATGAATTTCTGAACCTTACATAGTATATCTGAAGTGATTTTCATTTATAACTACAAACTAATGTGAATCTCACAATGAACTATATTAGATTCTAGAGCAGTGATTGTCCCCATTTCAAACTGGGGAACCTGTGACTGAGAGAGGCCATGGTACTTGTCTTTAATCGTAGAACTCATAATAACCCAACAAGGATTTGAATTCAAGACTTGGCTATTAGCAATGGTCTAGTATTCTCTTCATTACACATGTTGCCATTCTTACCATTTATCCTCCAAATTTTGGAAAAAAATTTCCCTGAACTTCTTTGACAGACTCCTTCCTAATCTGAATCTGAACCATGATAAAGGGAAAGGGCTTTGACCATCAATTCACAATTGGCTCATGTGTGAATATGAAGTGAGAAATCCCATTCCATTTGTATCTTGAGACATTTGATGTGTGCCTATAATGGGCCAAGCATGGTCCCAGGGACTTGGGAGTTAAGGACAAAAGCAAATAGACTTTGTACTCAAGAAGCTGTCATTCTACTGAGAAGATAAGGCACTTACAAAAGGGAGGAACTACAACATTCATTTTCATTCAGTTCATTGAAAACCACTTGTATGTGCTAGATATTGGGGAGATGAAGAGAAAAGAAAGTTATCTCCTGTCCCCAAAGGGCTCATATTAAATTGACAAAGTAAAAAAAGTCACTTCAAGAAGCAGAGAGTGGCATTAGAACCTGGGAGGGGAAGGAAAGGTCTCCTGGTGTAGGTTGAGGCTGAGTTACTCTCTGAAGGAATTTAAGGATTCCACAATACTGGCTTGTGGAAGCAACATGTTCTTGCCCTAGTTTGGAAGAGAGCCATGGAATATTACATATGGAGAAAAGCTAATAATTCAGTTTGTCTGGAATGTTCAGATACAGAGGAAATCATCTAAAGGATGATTAGAAAGGAAGGGAAAGGTCCATTATAGACGACTGAGCATCTGGGTGGTGGAGTGGAGAGAGTCAGCAAGATAGGAAGACTCATCTCTCAGAGTTCAACTCTGGCCTTGGACCCTGGTCAAGTCACTTTCCCCTGCTTTCCTCTGTTTCTTCATTTGTAAAATGGGCTAGAGAAGGAAATGGCATACTACTCTAGCATCTTTGTCAATAAGACAAGAAAATAGAAATCAGGGATTGTAGAATGAGGGTGTGACATGATCAGATCTCTGTTTTGGAAATAACAATTTGGTGGCTGGGTGGGGGGGGAATGAAGCAAGACAGAGACTGGAGCCAAGAAGACCCATGGGAAGGTTATTGAAATAGGGCTGGCAAAAGCTTATATGGATCTGAATTTGAATAAAAACTAAGTGAGGAGAGAAATGGGGAAATGAGTGAGAGATGGTAGACAACCACCCATTTAATGTAAAAGCAACTGGTTATGGGAAAGGATAATGTTAATCACGATTCCAACATTGTGAACCTGAGTGACTGTAAGGTTGGTGAGGCCCAGAAATGGAAGGAAGAGTTGGGGGATGAGTTAGAGGAAAAACAGAGTTTTGAGAAAATGGGACTCTGATATTGACATGAGCATTTCTGAGATGCCTCTGGGACAGCTAGTCAGTAGAAAGCAGGAAGAAGAGGGAGCCATCTAGCAGGCCCTAACACCACTTCTTCCTGGTGTCCACTTTTCTTCTTCCTGATTTTTGTCCAAAGAACAGCCCCCCAACCCAGGAGCTCCTCTTTCCACAGTTTGCTTCCATCACCACTCCTCCCCCATCAGAGGTATTTCAGCAATGCTCTTTGTACTCTGCTTGGAATCCAGGTTTGCTCTCATCCCTCCTTATTTCCTAAACTATTCCTCTCTAGATTGGTCATATCCTGAATTCCATCCCAGTAAAATGTAAGGTCCCAGAGGCCTGGGTCAAGTTCATTTCTGCTTATAAAAGTCTTTATAAATACTGAAAGCCTCCTGAATTGAACTGAGGTGAGTTTAATTGAAATTCATTGCATTGAATTGACTTGAATTTGTGGTTTTCTTGTCTCTGCAAAGAAGTCTGTTTCAACTAAGCTATTTTTTTAACTTTAATAATGGGAAGGATGGATGCAAGATCATAAGAAGATAGAACATGGAAGCAGCAGCACGTTACTGAAGAAGAAAGACCTAAGGATTGGAAATGGCAAATGAAACGAAAGGAGGAGATGTTAGCCTAAGGAAACAGAAAGAAGGGTTTTGAGAAGACAGAGACAAAGCTTTGCCTTTCATTTTATCAATGAGGACATTGGATAAAGATGGCATCCAAAAGGCCGAGACATTAAAGATTTTACTCATGAATATCTTTATCCTTCCCTAAACATGCAGACTGGGCAGGAGACAGGCAAAGTATAAAGAGGGAAAGATTGAAGGAATTTCAATTATATTTTCTAGAACATTTGAAGAATTGACTAAAGACAATCATTATATGCTCACTGGATACCATTTAAGCCCAATGAGGAGGTGTTGGAAATGGAGAAGTTCTTGGGATATACTAACTTTCCTCACAGTTAGAGAAAAGGGAAACAATAAAAACAGGACAGACAGACTGACAGAACCTCCCAGGGTTTCCATTTCTTACTATTTGTCACTGATACATTCTCAATAAAACATTTCTCTGGTTTCTTGGCTGCTTGCTGATGACTATGCCAAAAGCTGGAATATCATGAAAGGTCTGGGAAATGTATGTGGTTACATGTATATATCTCATGTGGATATTGTGTCCGTGTGTCTATGTGTGTGTGTGTGCATGCGTGCACTGGAGCACTGCCAAATACTAGTACTTCTGAGCTGGGATGGACCTCCAAGGTCATGCCATTAAGCACAGCCCATTCCTGAAGATGAATAACCCTTAAGACATACCCTAGGATCTTGAAGCCTCTGCTTGAAGACCCCCAAGGTGCTTAGAGAGGATTTCCTGACATTGACCCTATCAAGTTCTTTGCATCATCCCCCATCCTTCTGCTTCTCTCTTTGAGGACCATTTACATGACAGGTTCTTAAATGCATAAAAACAGCAAGTCCATCCCCTGAGCCTCCTTTTCTCTAGGCTAAACAGACCTAGTTCTTTCAAACTTTCTTCAGATGACCTGGACTCAAGGCCTTTCCCAATTCTGATTCCTTTCTTCTATATGTTTTCTACAGAATGTCAAGAAGAGGATGACTAACTAGTTCGAGGCTAAGGGAGGTCAAAAAGACTGAGTATCTCTCCTTATTCCTAGAAGCTATGCTCAAGATTCAGATGCTTATCTATCACTTTATCTATCACCCTGGCTTCATAATGAGCCTCAAGTCCACTAAACTTTCCAGTTTTTAGATTTAGAGGAAATGTTGCCTCCTATGCCTCTCATATTTCCTATACCTTTCATAAAAAAGAAATTGATTTGTTCAACCCAAATGTAAGGCCTTCTATGTCCCCCTTATAGTATTTTAACTTTTTATATTAAAGTCATTGTTGCATCCCATCCAGATCTTTGTGAGTTCTGACTCTTGTCATCCAATGTGATAGCTATCCCTCCTTTCTTGGGGTCATCTAGAAAATCAATGTCCTTGATTTCTATGACTTTATCCAGATAATTGAGGGGAAAAAATCAGAGAGGAAAATCACTAGATTGGCCATAGGTTTTGACCTCAGCAGCTCGGGAAGATGGAGAACCCAATTGTGATCAGTGTTAGTGAAGATGATAGTCACCCCAAAAGTACTGAAATATATTTGAATTCAATTACTCAGTTGGTATGGACACTCTTTACCCTTACCAAATGATTATGCATTCTTAACATCTAGTGTAAGAATGCTGTTTGAGGCTCCTATAAGGCAAATGACTTGACCATGGTCACCTAGTTGATTTATTATAAGTAGAATTTAAACCCTGATTTTCCTGAAGCCAGGTCTAGCAGTTATGAAAACTCTTAGGTTACTTTATCAAACACATTTTTGAAGTCCTAAGATATAGATTCAAATTCTCTCTCTGACTTACAACCTGCGTGATCTTTGACAACTTTCCTCACATTACTAAGGAGAAGATTGATCTACATAGCCTCAAAGATCTGTCCTAGTTCAAATGATCCTATGTATTCCCAAATGAATACATCTTAAAATATCTGGGTAGGAATAGGTGTGTGAGTACATAATTGCATGTATGAATGCAAACATGTGTGTGCAATGTGTACAAATATTTGTGTATGTATATGTCTGGAAATGAATACTTGTATATTCATTCTGTCTGTTTGAATGTATTTGGAAATATATGTGCTGGGGTGGCTAGGTGGCACAGTGGATAGAGCACTGGCTCTGGACTCAGGAGGGCCTGAATTCAAAGCCAGCCTCAGACACTTAATAATGGCCTAGCAGTGTGACCTTGGGCAAGTCACTTAACCCCATCGCCTTGAAAAAAAAAAGGAAAAGAAAATATCTATGCCTAAAAAATGCTAGAAGTCATCCATGGGTCAATTGCTAAAATTGTTAAGAATATTTCTATTAATACTCAGATGATTTCACAGGAAGAAAATAACATAGTTGAAAAGATTAGGAAGCATTGGGAGTTAGGGTCTGAATGCAAATGGACTTAGAATTTGGACAGTGTGAGAAATAAACAAAGTACTAATAATAATAAATGAAAATTTTAGGCAGCAAGGTGACTCAGTGGACAGAAAACTGGGCTTAGAGTTAGAGCTACCTGAGGTCAAACCTAACCTCAAACATTGACTAGCTGTGTTATTTTGAACAAGTCACTTAACATCTGTTTGCTTCAATTTCATCTATAAAATAGAAATAATAATATTGTCTACTTCGTGAGGTTATTGGGAAGATCAGTTGAGACAATAATTCAAAACTGTTTGATACAGAGTAAACCTTACTTGACTGTTTATTATGATTGTCATTATTATTAATTGACCTTTTTCGTAGATACATTTTTTAAAATTCTCGAGTCAAGTTATCTTTGCTCAAACATGGTCATTAATGCCATTGCTTTGCCGTTGACATTAGCCTTTTCCAAGTTTGTCCACTCCTGGATGCACTTGGCCTCCCCCATGCTCTTACATAGTTATTTTTGGTTTCTAACTTACCTTTAGTTTTTGTGGTATGATAACTCGACCTAATTAAGTGTGCCTGAATTCCAATGTCACTTTCTGACCCCAGGGAAAAAACCAATTATATTTTCTGAACTTTGATTTTCTTACCTGTAAAATGGGACTAAGAGTACCCGTCATAGTCAGGTGCCAAAAGGTTGATGGTCTACTCAGGTGTGACCATGGATGAAAAGCAAGCCCTGGCTGGATGCAGGCTTCTGTAGTTTCCTTTTTCTAGAACATCAACGCTTTATTCAACAATTTTCATCCTCAGCCTCCTTTTCCTGAAGAATGTTTCAAGCTGATTCTTCTCATTCCAAGATGAGATTTACCCAACTTGGCTTTGTTGGAATATCTTCTTTCATTATGGCACAGAGGAGCTACGATGACATTTGATTTCTTTGGACTTGACATATAATGATCAGATTTCCCAGAAGAAAAGCCAAGTTAGCAGCCCACCAGCAGGGACTCAGACTGGCAGCCTGGCCTTGCTTTGCTTTTCTCAGAAATCACCACCTCAAAGTACTTTTTGGTTTCCATTTGTGTGTTTTTTTTTCCTTTCAGTAGTAAATATTTTATTACTTAAAAAGGGAAACAGCATTTGCTCCTAATTGTTTTTGATTAAATATGCTAATTACATTTTGGAATACTAATGACACCCAGTACTAAATGTTTTCATAATGCACTGGAATAAGCCTGCAAATATACCAACAAATTAACCTGAAACTGCTCCAGAGCTTCTATAATTTTATTTTGTAATAATATGAAACAAAGAAAAAAGGCAAGATGGCATCATTGAAAGGGGGTGGGGGGGCAAGGAATAGTTTCCTTAAACTATTTATGTTTGGGGCATTTTACTTTGTTTTCAGGGGGGAAAAGTCTACAAAAGACATGATTCCCTGTCTATTTCATTGACTGGGGTCCTTAATCAAACAATTCAAGATTGCTCCTCCCACCATACACTCCCACACCACCAACATCACAATGACAACCATGGGTAACCAGGTGTTTAGTAGGAAAGATGCAGAAGACAATATGAACAAGGAAAGTGGCTGCATTACAACACTCTCTGAGGAGTTAGAGTTAGACAGGAATTTTGAGATCTGAGCCAGTATAGTATGAGTACTTCTATTCTAGCTATTTGACTTGACTTCTCTGGACATCAGTTTCCTCATCTATTATAAGAAGGTTAGTCTAACTGACCTCTCAGGTCTCTTATATCAAAATCCATTGTTCTATGATCATTTAGTTCAAAGTCTGCATTTTATTCATATATATATATATTATTCATATATATATATTTTTATTCATATATATTTTATTTATTTGTTTTCCCAACTCCATGCAATGATAGTTTTTACCAATCATTTTTTTTCTGCAAGATTGGAATTTTACATTTTTCTTCCTCCCTTCCCCCCATCCCCCAAAAGAAACCATGAGAAAAATAGATCGATATTGAACATGTTGGGAGAGAAGAATCAGATCCAAAAGGAAGAAAGGAAACATTAGAGAGAAAAATAACAATTCATAAGACAACTTTTAAAAAATGAAGACAATAAGATTTGGTCTTCAATCAAATCCCACAGCTCCTTCTCTGGATATGGATGGTATTGTCCATCACAAGTCTTGGATTAATGGACTACTGAGACGAACAAATCCATCACGGTTGATCATCATTCAATGTTGTTTTAAATGTGTATAAAAGAATTAGAAATCCCCAAATCAGTCTTCTGATTAAAAATACAAAATTTCTTCCATGCCATTATGCTTCCTTTTTATTGTTTTGCATTCCCCTTCTTTTCTTTCTCTTTAATTTCATTTTTCTCTTATTCTCTTTTTTCCTTGTCTTCTTTTCCTCCTTTATCTTCTTTTTTTAAAAAAATATTTTAATTATTTATTTTTCCAACTATAGTAAAGGTACTTTCCAACAATCATTTTTACAAGGTTTTGTGTTTTATATTTTTCTCCATCTCTTACTTCCTCCCATCCCCTGACAGAAAAGCAACCTAATATAGGTGCTACATATATAACCATAATAAACACAGATCCATATTAATCATATTCTGAAAGAAAAATCAAATCCAAATGAAAGAAACTACAGTAGAGAGAAAAATTATTTAATACTTAAGACAACTTCTAAAAATTGAAGATAGAAAGCTTCGGTCTGCATTTAGACTCCAGTTTCTTCACTGCATATGGAGGGCATTTTCCATCACTAGTCTTGTAGAACTGTCTTTGATTATTGGACTGCTGAAATGAACAAGCCCATCATGGTTGATCGTCATCCTGGGTTGCTGTTAGGGTCTATAACGGTCTTCTGGTTTTGCTCATTTCAGTTCATAAAAGTCTTTTTTCTGAAGTCTCACCTCTCATGATTTCTTAAAGAACAATAGCATGTCATGACATTTATATATCACAATTTATTCAGTCATTCCCCAATTGATGGGTATCCCCTCAATTTTCAATTCTTTGCCACTAGAAAAAGAGCTGCTGTAAATATTTTTGTACATGAGTATCTTTTCCCCTTTTTTGTGATCTTTGTGGCATACATACCTAGGAGTGATGCTGCTGGATCAAAGGGTATGCAATTTTATTGCACTTTGGTCATAATTCCAAATTGCTCTCTAGAAAAGTGAAATCAGTTCACAACTCCACCATACATTAATGTCCCAATTTTCCCACATCCCCTCCCACACTGATGATTTTCTTTTAAAGTCATATTGACTCTATCTTTTTATCTTCACTTCTTTCTCCCCACCCCAATTTTTTCTTATGATCTTTCTTTCCCTTTCTCTTTCTTATTTCCTCTTTCTTTTCTTATTACATATTTCCTGTCTCTTCTTTGTCTATTCTTCCTTCTCCCCTTCTCCATCATTTACTTTTTTCTCTTATATTCTTTTCTCTTTTATTCAACTTCCTTCTTTCCCTTTCCCCTCTCTTTCCTTCCATGTTTCTTAACATCTATTTAGCTTCCTCTTTTGTAGCATTCTTTTCTTTCTCTCCTCATTCTCCTTCTTTTCTTTCTAATACATTGGTTTGTTGTTTAAGTCATTTCAATTATGACTGACTCCTTGTGACCTCTTTTGCGTTTTCTTGGCAATAAAAACCATTTCCTTCTCTACCATATTTTAAGACGTGAAACTGAGGCAAATGGGAAAAAGTGTCTTGTCCAGTATTAAATAGTTAATAATTGTCTGAGACAAGATTGAACTCAGGATGATGAGTTTTCCCGATTCCAATCCTAGTATTTTAACCGTAGTGCAATCCCACTACCTAATATGTTACTAGAGGCTAAAAAGTTGAGATGCCTCTATGATCATGGATGGCTCTCTGAACAATTTCCCAAAGTTTTCTTTTTAATTTCTTTTTCTTTTCTTTTTGATTTCCCTCCAATATCTTGCCAACCTGCAAGCATAATTGTTTCCTCTTTGGTTCAGTCCAAGAGTTTTTGGAATTCAAGATGGAAAAAACAAACCCAAATAGAACAAATCAGTGTTGGACAATGTTTATCTGAAATACTTTGTATGTCAGTTGACAGTATAGATATGCAATGTAAAACAATCTTTGGTTTCTAAAAAAGGATTAATTACAGCAATCAGACATGCTATGCATAAACTGACATATTTCTGGATTTCCCATTTTATGCCACAGAATAATCTCTGTCATTTTATTAGTTTAGTTTTCATGTTTACTAATTTGCTCTCCTAAAAACTATGTATATTTTTTTGTCTTAGCAATGGTACTACTAGAACTGTACCCCAAAAGGATCAAATAAAAGGGAAACTGATCCATTTGAACAGGGATATTTATAGGAGCTATTTTGGGGGGGCAAATAATTAGAAATGAAAGGGATGCCCATAAGGAATGGCTGAATGAGTTGAGGTATATGCTTAAAAATACTGTTGTGCTATGAGATATGAAGGGGCAGTGACATGGCACAGTGGATAACATGCCAGACCTAGAGTCAAGAAGACCTAAGGTCAAATCCACTCTCAGTCATTGGGTGGCCTTTGAAAAGTCACTTAACCCTATTTGCCTCATTTTTCTCATCTGTACAATGAGATAGAGAAGAAAGTGGCAAACCTCTCCAATATGTTTGCCAAGAAAACTCAAAATGGGGTCATAAAGAGTTAATTATATAGGTTGCACAGTGGATAGAGCACCTGCCCTGGAGTCAGGAGGACCTGAGTCCAAATCAGGCCTCAGACACTTAATAATTGCCTAGCTGCATGGCCTTGGGCAAGCTACTTAACCCCATTACCTTGCAAAAACCAAAAATAATAAAGAACTAATCATGACTGAAATGACCAAACAACAGCAACAAAAATAAGAAATGATGAAGGGAATGATTTAAGAAAAATCTGGGAAGACTTATATGAATGATGCAAAGTGAAATGAGCAAAACAAGGAAAAATGCACAGCAACAGTAAAATTGTAAAAATAATCAACTGTAGAAGATACCTACTATGATCTTGTAATCATCTACAATAATTCTGAATGGCTCCTATTGGAAGCCTAGCTCCACTTCCAGAGAAAGAACTGATGAACTCTAAATGCATGATGAAGCAGAGTTTTTTCACTTTATTTTTCTTACTAGTTTTCTTTATAACAGGGTTAATATGATGATAAAATTTATTGTAAAATGGGTATCGTTTTCCTTTACTTCTCAGTCGGCTGGAGGAGAGATCATTTGGAATTCGAAATTTAAAAAGATTGTTGCATATAGGAAAAAGAATCTTACATATATAAGAAAGAATGTTCCATATATAACTTTTTTTAAATGGAAAGGAAAAGGAATGCACTTTCCACTATATCTAAAATTTGGAGGAAAGAATCACTACCATCACTATATGAACAAATCATTAAAATTGTCTTCTAGACAAGTGTGCTAATGTCTTCCAAAAGGAACATCAGTTTATGAGACCAACAATAGAGGATCAAATTTGGAAGCTGAGAATTTGATGGACTAGCTGGTGATGCCCCAGTTCAACCGACAGACTTTATGTGGGTGACATGTCACTGCCAATGTTCACTCAGACCCTCTCAAACTCATTTTACAAAGAATCACTCCAGACACTCAGCACTTGTTTCAGGGACCCTACTCCTTCTAAAAGATGTGATGACCCTGGTCTTAGGACTTGGTGCTTCAAGAGTTTTGGAAATGCTTGAGAATCTCAAGGGGAATCACTCCACATTGAGGAATGCCCCCTTCCATGGCAACTTGGGACACAGTACACAGTGATATTCCATCCATCTTACACTTTGTTTCATTCAATTTAGCAAAGTTAGAGTCACCAGAAATGATGACTTCTTTGGGGAAATCTGATGCTTTAACCTCTCCTTTGTCTTTAGCTGTAATTGAGTGAGGACACCCTTGGAAAGACCTTGGTGAGTTTTAGAGAGTACTCCTGGGGGGACTTGCTGTGGGACTAGGTCAAGCAACATCCTCCACTGAACAAATGGTGGATTGTCTCCTGGTCGTCCATACAAGCATTCTTGTACCCTCATCATAGGGGCCTGATTACATATCTGTGACTCAACAAACCAGGGCAACAAGTTTTGCCATATATATTTTTTAAAGTATGTATATGTTCCTTAGAAGGAAGAAGCTCAGATGGTCAGCATCCTTTTTTCAAGATATCTCAAAGACTCTAAAGGGAATGTTGCATGTTAGAAACTCTGCTTGGGTGGTCGGCTGAAATTGTTCCATCTTACAGAATGTGTTATGTGTATACGATGAGCACCCATGGGAACGTCACATCACAGCAATTCAGAAAAGAGAAGTGTGTCTTTGGTTCATTTTGGTCTGGATTGTGGGTCTAATCTTTTTGTTTAAAAAAATCATTATTATTTATAAACTTAACAGCTGGCAATAAATACTAACATTTCAATTTACAAATAACTCTACAGAGTGCCCAGTATAGATTATTGCTTAATAAATATGTGAAAAGATTTATAATTTATGATTTGTTATCTGCTGAGGATAAATGAGACTTGAACTGCTATTCTTTTGTCACAAAATCCAGGGATCTTTGCATCATATCACTCCTGGGTCAGTGTAGCAATTTTTCCAGCATACCACACCATTCAAAATATAGGTGAGTTGTAAATCACTTCGCCTTTGAAAAGAGGAGTTGCAGGATAGCTCATCCCTGCTGCCAGAAGCAAGACATCAGTGGGGTTGGATGGCTGTGGGACTGTCACTGATGACAGTAACTCAACTTGGCTTTTTTCAAGGTGAGGGAAGCATCACAGCAGAACAAGGTGGATTTGACATCTCAGAACCTTTTGAGTGTGGTCAACTCCAGTTCAGATTGGAATTGCAGTTTATTCATTGTAATTTTTTTTTAAATAGGGTAAAAATAATTCTGAGAGGTTGAATTATTTTCCTTGCTCATCTTCCTCTTCTTATTCCTCAATGGCAATCAGCTGTATGCTGTGCCTCCAAAACCTAAAATAAAGCAAAACCCAACTCTGCCCATCTAGAAAGCAATTAAAGTAAAGAAAAAGTTTCAATATGAAACGCATCCACTGCAATTTTCTTTCCTTTCTGAAGAATCTCTACTTCCCCTGAACCTCTGATTGCCCTCCTGCTTTCTCTCCTTTCCTGGAGAAGGAATACTTACATCTGACCCTAGGTCTACCATGTTCTATGCAAATCAAATAGAAAACTATTTGGGGAGTCAGATGTGGAAGGACAGAACTTTCTAGATCTGCAGAAAGTCTCAACATGATGAAACTAGAATTAGATTTCAAGAAAACTGTCTAAATCATAACCTGAAAAAGTTACATGGTACAGATAGACCTATTTAAAAAGTGAAAGGTTCTTTATCTTGAAGTCTCAATCACCTCAGGGAAGCTAGGTGGCACAGTGGATAAAGCAATAATGCTAGAGTCAGGAAGACTCCTCTTCATGAATTCAAATCGTATTTTAGACATTTACTAGCTGTGTGACCCTGGGTAAGTCACTTCACCCTGTGAGGAAGTCAACTTCCTCATCTATAAAATAAGCTGGAGAAGGAAATAGCAAAACACTCTACTCTCCCAAGGAAATCCCAAATGGAGTCACAATGAGATAGACATTCACTACTGGAAAAATCACTTCCCAACAACTCAACAACTCCAAGTTGAGAAAAAGAATCATACCTGTCCACCATTTTCGAAGAAGACCATGACATCAGGAAGGTGATGTCATATCAAGCACATGAACTGGATTTGAGTGACGGGGTGCCAGCTTATGTTATCAGCCTCACTTTCTCTTCTGGAGCCATCTAGATTCAGTGGCCAGATATCAATCAGGATGACTGGATATGAGGCAATCAGGGTTAAATGACTTGTCCAAGGTCACATGCTAGCAAGTGTCTGAGGTCAAATTTGAATTCAGATACTTCTGACATCAGGACCAGTGCTCTACCCACTGCAGCACTGAGTGATAACTCAGAGTTCTGGGAACAATCTTGTGTCTCTAGGCTTATAGGAACATGGGCATCCAATTGAAACTCTTTCATTTTGTAGGGGAGGAAACTGAGGCCCCAAGAGTCCTTCCTCATCCAAAGTCACACAATTAGTCACTGGTAAAGCTAGAATACAAGCTCAGGTCCTCCAAACCTGCCATGC
Source organism: Macrotis lagotis (assembly GCF_037893015.1). Taxonomy (NCBI): domain Eukaryota; kingdom Metazoa; phylum Chordata; class Mammalia; order Peramelemorphia; family Peramelidae; genus Macrotis; species Macrotis lagotis. The sequence continues at coordinate 6,532,001 of NC_133661.1, forward strand.
CTCCTCTTTGACCCCAGGGAGAGTAAGGCATGAGACCAAAGCATAAGCAGCAACAGGAGGGGGAAGGTGTTTCTAAGAATTTCCAACATTAGGGAACAACAGTGTGAAAACTCTCATTCATGAGCTGGGGCACCACCATGGCCCCTTTCCTGGCCCTCTCTAGAGCCATGGAGGTGTTTGCAAGGTGCCAAAGGAAATACCACACTCAGTTGGTCCAATAAAAGAATCATTTACAAGAGCACCCTCTCTGATTGTGTTACAAGATCAACAACCTGCCTATTCAGCGATCCTTCAGCCTGGGCAGTAAGACTACTCTGACCTTCTGCTCAGTCTGCTGGGCCTCCTCTTCTGGGGATCTCCCCTGGGGTTCATTCCTTCTCAGTACAGAGCCCTGGTCATTGGACCATCAGCAGCAGGCACTACAGGAAGGTGAACTCCCTCTCAACCTCAGTTGCAGTAAGATCAGGGCCCATACCAGCTTTGCCTGATGCCCATGATCAGAAGACTACAGTCTAAAGTCTGACTGTACCTAGAATTTAAGCATTTAAATCTTTTATAAACAAAATAGACTTTTGTAATATATCAATTTGTTGATTCGCTGTGTCCTTCAATTCACTTTCCCTTATGATGATAGGGTCTAGGATGGAATTGGACTCTAGACATGCTCTCCTCCACCAATCCAGGACCTAGCACACATTCCTCTGTTTACCATTTCAAGCCCATGACAACTGGCTCGAAGCTACCTTCTGAGGCTTACTGCACAATCCATCCCCAAATGTGTCCCCCAAATCAATCAAGTAGGATTGAATCAGTCAAAAATCGAATCATTTCCTGAGGGTCTTCCATGCGCTAGAGATTGTGCTAATCTCTGGGGATAGAAAGGCAAAAGAGAAGCCCCTGACCTCAGAAAGGTTACATTCCTGAACAGGTGAATATTTAAATATACTTGGGACACTTAAAAAGATAACACAGTGGTCTTAGATGGAAGGACCTTAAGAGCTGAGGGGACTAAGAAGGTCCCCACCCCATGTTGTCTTTAAAAAAAGCTAAAGGCTTCTTAAGATGGAGGTGATGACAAAAGAACAACAATAAGGAAGGTTTGTGGAAGAAGATGTCAAATAGACTGAGTGGACTGGGAAAAAGAAGAGACAGGAAGGAATTGCAAGGAGTCTGAAGAGATGGGAAGGGACTACATTGGAAAGAGTTTTCTACACCAAATGACGGAGTTTGTATTTGTTTTAAATGGACTGGGGTGGGAGGGAGTCATTTGGAAGGGTGTGTGTCTGAGGATAATGGTACAGGATTGGGACTTTCAGTTCATGGACTCTCTTTAGGCCAACACCCAAGGATTCCTCCAGGCCTGGAATGCATCCTTTCCTACCTGAGCATCTTTGAACTGGTGACTTACTTCAAGAAGTAACTTTAGACTACTTCTGCCAAAGGCCTTCCTTGGACTTCCCAAAGTTTTCCATTGTTTTCCAATGACTTCTTAAATATCTTGTAATTAATTTGGAAATGTTTTACATTTACTTATCTGCTCCTTCCACACCTTGAGAATAGGAATTATTTCCTTTTTTTTAATTTGCATCCTTGTGCCCATATGTGTCTGGCCATAGTAACATTGGATTTATTCAAAAAACAAAGATGGATTGATAATCATTTAAGGGTTCTCTTTCCCTTGAACTGTTATTCACTGAAAACTGGGAGTTAGGGATTTTAAAGTTTAGATAAGAGATGGTTTCTAACTTTATGAAGTATACATTCTGGTAAGGGGAAAGACACCATGGTGAATAGCTCTAATGCAGAATATGACCTGACTACTGAATTAGAAGGGCAGCAAAGTGATGTATTAATAGAGTGCCAGGACTGGAGGTAGGAAGGCTTGTCTTTTGAGTTAAAATCTGGCTTTAGAACTTGCTAGTTGTGTGACCCTGGCCAGTCACTTAACTTTGTCTCAGTTTCCTCATCTGTAAAATGAGTTGTAGAAGAAAAATGACAAACCACTCCAATATCTTTGCCGAGAAAACCCCCAAAGGGCTTCCCAAATAGTTGGACATGACTGAATTGACAAAAAAGCAACAATAAAATTGAATAAAAAACTCACAAGTTTGGTGAGTTCTGTGGGGAGAACATTTTTCCCAAAAGGGGACTGAAGGAAGGCTTCTTACAGGAGGTGATATTTGAGTTTCACTCTAAAGGATGGATAGAAATACAGCAGGTGAATTGCAGAATAGACTGTATATATGTAACATATCCAAGGGGTAGAGATTAGAGAGCAGCATAAGAAAATGGAAAGAGAATAAACTAGACCTATTACATATTCAATTGCTTGCTTACTTTGTATATATGTGTAGTTTATTTATCTGCATACCTAGCTTCACACCATAAGAATTGAAGCTTTTTGAAAGCAAGAAATGTTCCATTTGTGTTTTTGGATTTCAATGGTCTTCACAGTCACTTCATGATTGAGTAATGAATGAATAAATGAATGAATGAATGAAGAACATTAAGAACTTCCTGTATATCAAGGACTAAGTGCTGTACAAACAAATGCAACAACGGACAACTCCTACCTTCAAGGAGTTTACTTTCCAAAGGGAGCCAGTGTAAAGGAGAATGGAAGCCATGGATAGGTACTGTTGGTTCAGAAATTTCCAGGAATGTTGAGTGAGACCAGAGAGAAGAAGACTGACATATTCCTTCTAGGAAAAATGACAGAAAAGATTTGGTCTTGGTCGGTGGCAAAGGTAGCTGAAGAGGGAGGGGTCTAGCCCTCCCTGGCATTGTCTTTCATGAAACTATCCAAATGGTAGTTGCTTTGGAATAAAGAATGGAGAGTGCCAATGCTGGGTTCGGTTACCATAGTGGGCTAAGTAAGACAATCACCAATCAGGAGAGGAAGATCCTAGGGCAGAAAGTCTGGTATTAAATGGGCTATAATCAGGTCTCTGGATCTAAAATACATGATATGACAAGTCTCAGCTGGGAAAGACAATGGATTGCAGAGAGAGACATCCCAGGCCCAATGCAAAACCTGGCAGCAATATGGCAGCTTCTCCAAGGGATAGTGGTGCCATACCTGCTCATAGTAACTGTTCAGACTCTAATCTGAAGACCTTTCTGTGGGTTAACAACATCTGTGGCATAGGATTTGAAACTTTTAATAATATCTTGTAATCTCTATTAGCAACAGCAAAATCTTTTGAAAGAGAAAACTTAGAGTGAAATGCTTTGATTCAACATACAAATTCTGAGCATGAGGTTTCTTCATTAGAGATTAGAAAAGAAAAAAAGGAATAAAATATCCAAGAATTGGATAATTTCCTACTCCTTGGTATTCTATTCTAGTGAATAACAAAAAAAAGAAAAACACACCTGCTGAGGTCACTTTTGCTTCTGTGACCATTTGTCTATCAGTTTGATTTCCTCCATGATGATCTCAGGATGGATGATTAAGATGTCTTCAGGGGGCGGCTAGGTGGCGTAGTGGATAAAGCACCGGCTCTGGAGTCAGGAGTACCTGGGTTCAAACCTGGTCTCAGACATTTAATAATTACCAAGCCACTTAACCCTGTTTGCCTTGCAAAACCCTAAAAAAATAAATGATGTCTTCAAATGTGCCTTCCCATCCCGGCCTCTCTGACAATTTATTGTGTCTGTAAGTATCAGCAATCAATATCTTTGGATCACTATTCATGACATGAATCTTATACCCCCAGTGGTTGATTCTCACAGAGAAATTTTTACTTCAATTATTATAGAACTATAGCCAAATTTAGTAATATTTAGCAAAGCCTAATTGCCTTGATGCCAGTGACCAAATCTATGCTGACAAGAAGGGATGACTAATTCCCTCCTGTTGTACTTTGGTGACAGAGGATGAATGGGCAGCTAGGCAGTGCAGTGGATAGAGCACTTGTCCTAAAATCAGGAAGACCTGAGTTCAAATTCAGCCTCAGACAGTTGAGATTTACCAGAAGTGTGATCCTGGGCAAATCATTTTACATTGATTGCTTCATATCCAGTGCCATCTCTTGGCATCCTGATCCATATCTGGCCACTAGACTCAGATGGCTCCAGAGAAGAAACTGAGACTGATGATGTAGCACAGCCCCTCCTCACTCAAATCCAATTCACCTATTTGTCACAGCATCACCTCCCTGATATCCTGCCTTCTTCAAGAATGAAGGGCAAGCAACAACTACAACAACAACTGAGGGGGTCTGAGAACCCAAGATAAAATGAGGCTCAGTCGGAGGCTAGGAGTGGGCCAACATCTATGGATAGTGAATTGTTTTGTTCTTTATATCATATATGTCGTATATAAGAGAGGCTAGGATAAATCTTCAGTCAAGGAACTGCAGGTTAGGTATTAGGAAGAACATTCTACCAACAGAGCTCAATGACCTACACATAGTATCTTACTGATTGCAGTGTAGTTTGCATAAAGCATCTCTTTTCATCTTTAGGACAAACTGATAGGGTTCTATCAAAAGTCTTATTATTTTAGAGCTACAGATGAGGAGACAGAGTCCCAAGAAAGAACAAGTAATAGCTCATGGGACCCTGGGATATTTCCTTGGGGGAAGGAAGGGGGAGTTGTGCAAACTGTTTTGGTTCTTGAACATGCATTACTCAAGATTCCTTGAGAGAATGGATTAGATGGAATGGCTTCAAGTCTTTAGATCCAATGACATTCCCATCCATCCATGAGACTAGTTTTAATTCTGGATTATCTGTCTTATTGACTTTGCTCTAATAATAGTCCCTTGAAACTAGACCAAATTTCATCTATGTTCAGCCTGAATCAGAAGCTTTGACTCAACTGCTCATCAAGCCTCAGATCCTAGGATTTTCTCCTTTCTCCCAAAGTTGTGTCCCCTCAGTCAAAAGGGCTACCAGTTAGGTCCGGTCATTATGACCTTGGACTGGTCCTGCAGTTGAACCTAGATCAGGCTAGTCTGTATGGGGCCAACAACATGGGCCCTTACTGGGCTCAGCTTCTTTCCTTTGCCATATTCAGCTTTCCCATTCTCCAAAGGATGTATTGGGTGTAAATAATGCATACCATGGTCTTGGAAGAATCGCAACCACAGCTGACCAAAGGACTCAAAGATGCATGATGATGGAAAATACAGTAGGACTTGCAAACAAAAAGTGGAGCCTAAGACATCCAGGCCATGGATGGTCAGCAAAGGAAGCAGAACAGTTCATGATGAAAGTGAAAGATCGAAATAAGAAAGATTTCTGTAGTTTTGTACGGTATCCAAAGCACTCCATGTTAATGATCCAATTTGATGCTCACAACAATTGGGAGAGGCAGCTGCTCTTTCTACTTTACAGGGAAGACTAGGCTGAGAGAGACTGTTCCACTCCCAGCAACATAGCAATAGCCACCCACTACATGGGTATTTGTGACCCTCTCTCTAAAAAGATCAGAGGAATGCCCCCTGGGATGTTCGATAGATAGCTACTCCTTGGAAGATCTAAAGGCAAGTGCAGATGAGAAGAGCGTCCAATGCCAGGATCTGGAGGGTTTGCAACTGTGACCCCTGGGGAAGAGGGGGGCTGCTTCATCAACAAGATCACAGTTTCATGAAAGCATCCCTTCTAGACTCTCTCAGCAGCCTCCTCAGGGCTCCCTCAACCAGCTTTGAAGCTACAGACACCTTTGAACTGAAGTGCTCTTTTCCTCAATTCTGCTTGTGGTGAAACTACTTTAAAATCCTCATATTGTTAGTCAGTCAGGCAATAAACATTTATTAAGCACCGGCTATGTCCTAAGCACTGTCCTTGGTGATGAAGGGGCCCACAGTGGGATGGAGAAGACAACATGCAAACGCGTCTTTAGAAACAAGGTTTAGGTGGCTCATAAACTGATGCAACAAGGGGTTCCCCCAGATCATAGGTGGGGGCAATTTCTTTGTTTTTGTTTTCCTTCTTAAGGAAATATTTTTGCCTGAATATAGACTGTACATCACACAGACACACACAGGCATATACATACATGCACATGCACATGCAAATAAACCCACCCAAGCACAATACATACACATATACTGACTCACACTCACAAACACTGGGGGTTGGAAATGGACCTGGGACTTCATCAGCGTAGGGAATTAACAATTGAGGAAACTCCCCCAACCTATGCAGGTCAGCACCTTCTCTGAGACTTAGTGTTGCCATGGACCTGGAAAAATGGAGCAATTTCCCAGGGTCATGCAATCAGTATATGTCTGGAGCAGGACTTGAACCCAGGCCCTCAAGTACTTGAGGCTGGTTATCTACTACAATACACTATCTCTAGAACTTATACAAAAGTCTGAGTGTTTTTTAAGTGCTAGTGTAGTTTTTAGATAAGAGATAGATAATAGTTGATAGAAATGCATAGAAATAAATAGAAACATATAGCCAAATAGATGATAGATAGATAGATAGATAGATAGATAGATAGATAGATAGATTAGATAGCATTTAATAGAGAGAAAAAGAAAAGTGAAATAGAGAAATAAAGATGAGAGAGAGACAGAGGGAGAATAAACAGGTAGGTAGCTAAGTATAAAATAGATAAAATTTAGCTAGGTGGGTAGAATGAATCTATTCAAGATATCTCATTTTGAGGGGAGGTGTTGTATAAGAGATAACTTACATGTGGCCCAATCTAGTAGTCATTGGGAGCACTCTTAACATAAGCTTCTGACTCATTTCAGTAGAAAGAATTTCCTCCTTTGCTGATCCCTAATTCAATGACATCACTAAATGGTTCTCAAACAAAAACATGGTGCTCATATGTATTTTGGTGATGGAAGGTGGTGTTCATGTTTCCATCCTCAAGTCATTCGTCATTTAAGGTTTACAGTCTGCAAATTCAAACACTAGCTAAGTTGCTTAAATGACTCTTCTGTTTGCCTGGGTTGGGTGTGATAGTCTGAGAGTGAATGTTCCAGGAAAGAACATTTTTGTCCTTACTGACTTTGCCTTTAAACTGTTCAATCTTTCATGGTGTCCTGCATGCTAGGAATGCTCTCCCTTCTTACCTTCATCTCTTGATACCCAGGCCACCCTCCTCCATCCCTGGGATGGACTCCCTTCCCCTTCCTTCTTCAATTTTCTACATCTTTCCCAAGCTCAGCTCAAACACCACAATTTCTCAGAGGTCTTTTCTGATCCCCTTTCCCAATTTCTTAGAGGCCCCACTTTGTTTTTATTTGCTTTGTATCCATCTTAATTTCATATTCACTACAAATGTCATTTTCATCTTGCAGAATCTAGACTCCTTGAAATCAAATCCTGTTTTGATTTGTTGTCTTTGTACCCTGGGGTCTAGCACAGTGTAGACACAATGTAGGCATTGACTTTTATGCTTAAACAGCCCAGAACTACTGCCTCTGAATTCCCATTCACTTACATTTACACCAAAGGGAATGATAAAATCATAAAATGAGGCAAACTATGATTTATCTCTCTCCTAGTGGTTACTGGATCAATCAGCAAACAGTGAAAAAGCACCTACTATGTGTTATGGACTGACTGAGGTACAATAGATAAATCAGAAAACGATGAGGTACTTTCTATTCTCCTGGAGCTTCCAGTCCATAGTGTGAGACAAGAGAAGATAGTACCAAATATCTACCAAAAATCTACATTTGGTGGAGCAACATTGGTACCTGAGGGCCCCAGGAAAAGTCCCTTCAAGGAGATAACATTTGAGCTGGAGCCTAGATATTCAAAGGGACCAAGGGCAGAAGAGAATGCCTAGTAGACATTGGAGAACCCATGTGCAAAGACATGGAGAAGAAAGATGGACAGTGGATAAGGGGTGTCAAGAAAGTCAGTTACCCAATTTGAGGAAGAGAAAATCTTATTAAGCCTTGAAATGTCCATTGGAGTGAGGTTCTGAAGGATCTTCAATATGAAACAGAAGACTTCATAATTGAGTCTAACAGCAGTAGGGAACCACTAGGTTTATTGAGAGATGATATGATCAGATTTTATCTCTTGGAAATTCACTTACCGTTGATTGAAAGGTAGATGAGTGAGAGGAAGGACCTATGACATGGAGACTAATTAGGACCCTTTTGAAAAGGTTCTGGTGAGAAGGGATAAAGGTCTGAATGAGTGTATGGTTGTGTGAAAATAAAGAAGTGGGTAGAGGTCAAGAGAGAAATTTTTTAATAGCTGTGTTTTCAGAAAGGTATCAGGATATATTGTGTTATAGTTCTTCATTGTGACTTAAGTGAAAGTGTCTAACAAAGAACAATAGCTGAAAAATTAGTGGGAAAAAATGAAAATCATAACAATAAGAAAAATAATGACAACTCCTCCCATTGATGGGATTTGATAAGGTATGTAAAACAATTTCATAATGGAGCCAAATAAGAAGCCAATGTGGAAATCCAAATCTGTCTTGACGTTCTTAGTCAATGCATATTTGGATGAATTTGCTTGACCTGAGAATTAATTCTGGAAGCTGTGAAATTCTAAGGGCCAAGACTGATCTTAGAACATTTATAATCTAAATAATCAAATGAGTTGGGGAAGGAAGAAAAGCAAAACCCACAACCAGATTCTGGCAATAGATTGCTCTGTCCGGGGTATTTTAAGTGAGAACATTATCATTATTATTATTACTGCTACTACAACTACTACTACTGGTGGTGGTATCCATATTGATATTATTTTCTATAGAAAATGAAGAGTTTTGAGCAAGCAAAGAACCACAAGCTAACAAAATCAATGAATGAACTCTGAAAGCTAAGGGAAATGTATGGAGAGGAAGAGTCCTGATTGATTCTTATCATCCCAATAATGTCTCTGATGTGTAGCCCACCTGAAATACTGTGCAGTTGGGAGGGGGCTGCATCCTCAAACCCAGAAAGAAGCAGACTGTCAAAATTCCAGGCTTATGAAGAGAATACACTCAACAGATGTATGTTCCACACCCACTCCCAAATAAGACCTGGTGATGGCGATAGGGAGAGCTCAAGGACAGCAGAAGGCGCCTCCAACTGCTCAGTGCCTTGGATTTGTACTCCAGGGATGTTTGCTCTCCAGGGTCCCATCCATCCACTTCCTTCCTATGAACCCTCTTGCCACCTCTCAAATGGGAGAGTGATGAATTAGCAGCCAGTCTGAGGCTGGGAGCTGAGGCTGCATTGGGACAGGTTGGGAATATTCATCTCATTTCACCAGTGACCTTTCTCTATTCTGCAAAGCGCAAAGGTCTGGGCTGCATAATAACATTGGGGGATCAAAGAGACGCATTTTCAAGATCATCCTTTCAAATGTTTACATGACCTGGTGGGCTCAGCCACAGCCAGCTTCATTTTAATGCTTTGTTAAAATACAGTAAATATCTTGATACAAATTAAGTAGTCATATGAATTTATAAGGGTTGATTTTCTCTTTCCTCCCCCCCACCCCTGAATTAATCTTGAAATAAGCTGATTACATACATCTTGAACTAAGCAGGGGCTAATCTGACACACAAACAGTAGTTTGATAAGATAGAGTCCAACAAACATTTTTTATGGCAAATGTCATCAGATAGCTGTAAATAACTAAGCAGCTTCTCTCCAGTGAGAATCTTCAAGAATGCTAATGTAGTGGGTCAGGGACCATCCTAGGATGGACTTCAGTGGGAAGTCTGCTCAAAGGACTTCCTAGGTCCTTCATGGAGGCTGCCTAGCCCAGCGGAATCACTAGGGACTTTTCCTGAAGGTAACATTTGCTGTCTAGAGCATTTGGATAAAGATACTGAAGGGTAAGCTTCTTCAGAGTCATAGCAAGAAATGATTTTGTGAAGATTAAGCTGCTCACAAGTGATCTACATCTCAGTTGAGAGAAAGTTAACTCAGCGAACGTTTACTGACCCTATCACACAGTGCGCCACATGTCATAAGTCGTTAATAGATGCTTCTGGATCTTTTGACTATGTTAAGTATTCTACAAGTAGTTGTGTGTTCAGTCATGTTTCAATCATGTCTAACTCTACATGAGCTCTTTTGGGGTCTTCTTGGAAAAGATACTGGAGTGGTTTGTCATTTCCTCATGCAGCTCATTTTATAGACAAAGAAACTGTAGCAAACGGGGTGAAGTGACTTGCCCAGGGTTATATAGCTAGTTAAGTATCTGAGGTCATATTTGAACTCAGATCTCCCTGACTCCAGGCCCAGATCTCTATCCACTGCACCCTCATACCAGGTGGATATTTAAACAATGGAAGCACAAGAGAGGTGACCAGAAAGATTTCCCTCCTCTGATGAGGGAGCCAGGCTCCCTCAAACCCCAACACCAACAGTGGAGGAAAGGACATGGTCTATTCATGACTAGGAATATGCTGGATAATACAATCCTTACTTATCATTCTAGTCATCAGAACGAAGATAATGTTATTGTTCAATCGTGTACAACTCTTTGTAATTCCAGTCGAGGTTTTCTTTTTGGCAAAGACGTAAGAATGGTTTGACATTTCCTTCTCCAGCTTTTTTAACAATTAGGGAAACTGAGGCAAAACAGGACTGAACAATTTGATATGGGTCACAGCTAGTAAACATCTGAGGCCAAATTTGAGTAGTTTCTCTTTTTTTCTGGTTTCTTTTTTTCTTTTTTTAATTTATTTTCCAAACAAATGCAAAGATAGTATTTAACATCCATCCTTTTGCAAACTTCTGTGTTTCTCATTTTTCTAATACTTTCCCTTCTTTCTCCCCTCCCCAAGGCATTGAACAATGTTATTTAGGATGCACTTGTACAATGTATGCTTAACATATTTCCATATTAGTCATGTTGTGAAAGAATTAGAACTAAGGGGAAAGCAAACCATGAGAAAGAAAAGAATAAAACATTAAAGAAGCTTTAAAAAGTGAGCATAGTATGTTTTACCTGCATTCAGACTCCATAATTTCTTATTTGGTTGTGGATAGCATTTTCCTTAATAGGTCTCAGGATTTTCCTTGATCGTTTAACTCTTGAGAGAAGTTGCTTCAGCCTAGTAAACCATTTCATCATGTTGCTGCCAGTGTGTACAATGCTCTCCTGTTTGTGCTTATTTCACTTAGCCTCAGTTCTTGTAAGTATTTCTTTTTTTTTATTTCATTTATTTAAAGCAATGGGGTTAAGTGACTTGACCAAAGTCACACAGCTGGGTAATTACTAAGTGTCTGAAGATGAATTTGAACTCAGGTTCTCCTGACTCCAGGGCCGGTGCTTTATCTATCCACTGAACCACCTAGCTGATGACTCATGTAAGTCTTTCTATACTTTTCTGAAGTTTGGTCACTTATGATCTCTTGCAGAACAATAGTATTCCATAACATTCATATGCCATAGCTTGTTCATTCATTCCCCAATTGATGGGTATTATAAGGAGCATTTTGCAAAATTTCACAAATACTTCTATTACATGCGCTTTACAATGTCTTTTTTCCTTCCTTATCCCTTTTTCATTTTTCCTTTTTTCTTATCCCTTTTTAATTAGATCTCTTTTTGCTTTTGCCTTGTCTAAGATCAACGTTACTAACCCTACTTCATTTTACTTCAGCTGAAGTGTAATATATTGTGCTCTACCCTTTTACCTTGACCCTGTGTGTAAGTCTGTTTCAAATGTGTTTCTTGTTAACATCTTGTAGTATTCTGGTTTTTAATATACTTTGCTATCCCTGTTTCCTTTTCAAGTTAGTTAATTTTACTTTAAGATGAGGTGTTTTTCTTTTCTAGTTGGTTAGTTTTATTTTTTGATGAGTTATCTTCCTTTTCTAGTTGGTTAATTTTAGTTTTTGATGAATTATATTCATTTTACAATTCATCAATTTTACTTTTAAAGGTATTATTTTCTTCAGTCTATTTTTCATAATTTTCCTACATGACTCATTTTTTTCCAATTTTTCTTCTTCTCATTTTTATTTTTAAATCCTTTCTTTTTGGATTTGAGATCAATTTATAAACTCCTTTGAGGCTTCACATGTAGGCATTTGTCACATTGTGACCTCTTCTGAGTTGGCATTTTTATTTTCCCTATTAGAATAGGTAGCATTTTTATGGATATCACGTTTTTGTTTTGGGTTTTTTTTTTGCTCTTTTTGATAGTAGAACTATGTTCTTGAGTTACAGGGAGTTTGGGTCCAAGCTTTTTGTGCTGGGGGCCAGGTCTGATCCCTGGATTACCACTTGCCTAGGTTGCCTATGTTTCAGTTGCGAGCGGTTTGTCCCAACTCAGTCCCAACTTTTACACCAGTGTTCCCAGAACTCAAATTTTGTCTTCCCAGCTGGGATTGGGGACCTTATTGATGGCCTGCTGCACCCCTGGCTTGCTGACCTGGGTCTGAGCTGCACTGTGGCTGAGAGCCTCCCACTGGCTTTCCAGCTCTTCTGTTTTCATTGGGTTATACTCCCCTTTTACCCATGTGAGATAAACCTTTACTTAAATTCTTCCACAATATCCTGAGTTGAGAACTTGTTTCACTCTTGCTTTTGTGGGTTCTGTAGTCTTAGGATCTGTTTAGAGACTTTGTTTAGAGGAAAGTCCTAGGAGCTTCCAAGCTGCCATCTGACCTGGAGGTTCTCTGGAGTGGTTTCTTATACTCTTGTTCACAAGCCTCCATTGATTTCTTTCCTCCTACTGATTATCAGTTAATATCAATTAGCCAGACAGAGATGTTCCTTTAAAAATGGATGTTTACTAAAGTACTATAGCAGAATAATGGGCACAGAATGCCTCCAAACTAGGACAAACTCTCCTCCAAGCACATACAGAGTCCTGAGGAAAGTTGGCAAAACATCTGGCAAAAGTAGAAGAGCCACAGGTCCTGGCTCCTAGGAATCCTCTGCTCTCTTCCATGGGAGTGCTCGTGAAGTTCCTCTTAGCCAAGGTCCAGCTTTCTGTTGGTCTCCTTGTAGCATCCTGAAGCTGTCCTTTTACTGGGGGGTCTACTTTGGCCTCAGATCCTGATGGAAGTGCTGTCATCAGCCTGACCATTCCAGGGACACAGCTACCAATCACAAATAGAAAATCCCAAATCTTCCTACTTTGTGAAGTTCTCTGGTTGGAACTGGAAACAGCTAGAGGACAGATGGAGGCTCTCTTTTGTGCTCCAAAGTCTTTCTTCTCAGGAGCTTAGCCAGAATGGTTTTTCTATCACTAAGATTGTCTAATATTGGAACAACCAGTTTCCAAACTGGATTGCTATTTGATCCAGGACCTATATGGAAGGCCTGAGTTTCTTCAGTCAATCCCAATACACTTTTCTTAGTATTATTTTGTTTCATCCAGTGTCTTTCACTCCTTCCAAATGAATAAGGATTTTCTTTAATATCTCTTATAAGGTCTTTTAGGCATTCATAGCTAGTGTATATTGGCCATTACTTTAATGGGGATGTTTTAAAGAACCTTTAGTCTTCCATCCTTCTGGCCACATATCTAAGGATTTCTTTCCTACTCCTTTCCCTAACTCCTGCTCTCTCTGTTTTGGAATGTCCTCACTTTTATCTGTCTCTGTCTATTTTATATCCCACAGTGGATTTTAAACTCTTAGAGGACACAGATTATCTTGGTATCTGTAGTGACTAGAATACCTCTTGTGCACATCAAATCTCAAAATAAATGCATAGCAAGTTGATCTGAATTTCATCTCTTTCACAAATTTCTACTCAGATATCTATTGGCCGATATCAACCTGAAAACAAAGTTCCATTTTGCAAATTCAGAAAAAAATTTATTAAGTATTATCTAGGGAGAAAGTGCTCTGGAGTTAGAAGATCCTTGGATTCAGATCCTACCTCTCATCACTCATTACCTTTGTGGTCCAGTATTTAGCACAGGGTTTAATCAATGTTTATTGATTCATTGATTGATCTTGAACAAACTATACTCTTACTGGCCCTCAGTGTCTTTCCCTGTAAAACTCAGGATTGAACTTGCAGCTCCCTCCCTCCCAAGGTTGGTTCTATGATTCTACAGATAGTCATTGGATCAACTCCAGGGCTACCTAAATTAGGCATTCATTAGAGTTAAATCAGTCTGAAAACAGAAAGGCAAAATTTGTGCTTTTTTGTTTGCTTGTTGGTTGATTTTCTGAAGCTCATTGTCCAGTCTGAGGCCCAATTCCAGTCTGAAACAGGACTCTTGAAATAAGGGAAATTTCCAGTAAATGTTTCCTTTCAAAGGAGTGAGGACTCCTAAGGAGAGGCAGAGGGGAATTAAAAATAACAACACTAAGCCGTCCTCAGTTTTACAACTGACCAGATGATGTAGATGGATTTAAATGGAAGCATCCACATCTGTATAGTCCCTTGAGATAACAGTAAGCATTTATTAAGCAATTGTTTTATTTTCAGCACTGGTCTAGGCCTTGGATAAAATGCCCATTGACACCTGGAGCTGCCCAATTAGACTGACCAAGATGGCAAAGAATTCTGGATTTTGGTCACATGATTAGCACCCAAATTTATGCTGATTCTTGATAGACAATGCTTTCCTACAATAAATATAGTTTAAAATGGCCAGTATGTCAACAAGGTAAACTTGAATGCTGATATAGGCGGAGTATCCTACAAGTCTTATTTGGATCAGAAATTGTCCCCTAATGGGAGACATGGAACAATAAGACTAGAGCAGAACCTTAATAAATGTTTGTTCAATGTAAACGTCTTTGTCTTCTGTCTAATTCCCCAGGCTTGTGATCTACACCCAAACATGGGCATATCTAGTTGCAGAGTATTTCTGGGAACCTGCCAGAGTTTGAAGTTTCTTATATACACAACTTTCAAGACCGTGAGTCCACTTATGGGTATCAAAGTTCACAGAGGGATTATTTCACTACCTTAGTTCAGGGAATCACTACGGAATGAAGGATAAGCCAAAGATCAAATCATGAAGGAGCAGAAATTTGCCTTTCCAATCATTTCGAGACAATCCAAGTAGTTTGCATAACAAAAAAGTGATATGTAAACAATGCATTATTCACTAAACCTATGAGAAATGTTCCCTGGTATAGCCATTTTCCCTGGTAAAAGAAATATGAAAGATTAAGAAGTCTTTAAGATACAAGAAAATGAAATGATTCCATCAGTTTTATTGCTCTAAACCCTCCCTCTCCTGTGACCTCTTCAGCTCACTCCATACTAATTCAAAACTAATTCTCATTAGACATGACTACAAGCTCTGAAAGAACAAGGGCACTTCCTTTGTTCTCCACCTGAAAGACAAGTCAACCCTTGAACCAGGGTCCAACATAGGAGAACAAAGAATTTGAACTAATTGACATCTTCTAGAATACTTCAGAACATTAGCTTGTCTATTTTGTCACTTTATTTTAAACTGAGGGGAAATGTCTAAAACCTGGACTCAAGTCCCAGAATAGCCACTTCTTCCCTGTGTATCTGTGGACATGTCACTGAATCTCCTTGGGCATCAGTTTTATTCATCTGTAAAATCATATGACTCTAGAAAATCTCCCAGCCCCTTTACAGCTCTAATTCAATGATCAGAGAGGCCACAGATCTGGGTTCAATTCCTAGTTCAGTCATATTTTAGCCATGCTATCCCCCCCTTCTAGACTTCAGTTTCTTTCTTGGTTAAATAATGGAACTTCATGATGACCTGACTTTAAATCTTGAGATAAACCCATGATCTTAGGAACTACATCTGATAGTAGAGAAGTAGAAAACAAATTAATGGGCATTCATAAAAAAAAAGATAACATCCAAGTCCTTGTCCTCTTTCTCTGACTTTCCTTACCTCACCTCATGTCACCACCATTGGATGCCATCCTTTACTCAATAAACACTCCCTTTTCCAATGGAGATAGATACCAGAGTAGCAGAGGTAGACTGGTAGCTAGATGTTTAAAAGATGTGTGGTTGATACATGGAGGAGCAATAAATGACTGATCACCCTATGAGATGATAGATGAGTGATAGAAGACAAAGAAAGAGAAAAGAGAACGAAAAAATAGAGAAAGCATTTTGGTGCTATGTATGGTGCATTGTACAAAGTGTAAGTAATAGAAAGCCAAGAAAATGAGGAATCCAAGAAGTATTGGAGGAGATGGCATCTTGAATAGCTCTGTTGGCGAGATTGTCCACTCTCATATGCACATCATGTTATCTTCTTCCATTCCAGGGACCTCTCAGTTCCAGGGAGCTTTTCCTGTGCTTTCCCCTGAATCTCAAGTTAAACCTAAAGACACCTGAGAGCCTCTGATGGCTGCTCCCCAAAGTGGAGGCAGAAGACAATATTTCAATTACCCTCCAATGTTTATTGCAAATCCCCAAGGGCTTGTAAGCAGTTTTCCCATGATTTAAAAATAGGCCCTCCCTGTTTCGTTCTGACTAGTCTTTAAAATATGCCCCAAGTTTGCATTCTGTACTGCTCTAACATCAGGACTAATTTTATCCTCTTCTTCTCTGAAATGTGAACCCTCTGGAAGGGGCCTGCACTGAGTGAGGAGCCAAAAGGGAACAGAAACAACCAGGGGCACTAAGCAAACTCCCCCTGAGGGGTGCCATGCTTAATGCAAACTCAATAGCCAGCTGGCTCCTAAGCCTTTGCTATGGCATCAGAATGTTCCAGAACATTTTCATGTGGCTTCATAAAAAAGAAAGCATTTCATCTCAGCTCTGGGAAACTCATTTCCTATATGAGACAAATAACACAGGAAGGACCCTCACTCCCTTTCCCCACATCCTTTTGGCCCAAACAACCATGTTTAAGAGAAAAGCATTGGCAAAGGATTCACCATCATCCAGGACATTTTTATTATTATTACCCCAAGTTCACTGAGCAAAAGAAATATTTTGTATAAGGGGGAGGGAGGTAGCTGCTTCTGCCCAAGGGGAAGGAGGGAAATGAATAGGATTAGGACAAGTGGTAGAAATGCCCCATGCCCCAAATGCTGCTGTGCAATGTCCCATTCTCTTTCTGTATCACTGCATTTGGACAAATGCAGGGGACTTCCAGGCTCTTCTCCATTGAACCTGGAACCTCGGTCCAGATATCTGTTTATATAATTTGATTTAGATTAGAAACAGCTCTGTGAGAAGCAGCTAGAGAAAGAAGAAGAAAGGAGAGTGTAGAGCCAACTCTGCCATTAAAGAACAACCTTCTACTACTCCAAACCTGATTTTTTTCACGTGAATGTTAAAGACTATGAACAAATGTGAATTGAGGAAAGTCTGACTGTGTGTTTGTGAGACAGTGAGAGTAGAGTCAAGCAAAGTGGGCCACAGTGTCTGAGTCTGACTCATTCCAGTTGTGGGACCCTGGGCAAGTCAATTTAACTTCTCAATACTCAGGCAACTCTCTAAGGGAGTTGGGGGTGAAGAATTCAGGTGGAGGGGAGAGAAAAAAGAGACAGAAAGATAGAGGAGGGAGATGAAAGAGAGCAGACAAAAGAGAAGGAAGAAGAAATATATACAAAGAGAGACAAAGTAAGGGGAGAAGAGGGAAAAAAGAGAAGAGAGGAAAAAGGGAAAGAAGAGAGAGAATCATATAGGTAAATAATTATGCAGACAGAGAGAGAGATAGCAAGAGACAGATGGAATGACAGAAAGACAGAGAGAGGGAAGGAGAGACAGAGATAGAGACAGAGAGACAGAGAGAGACAAAGGCAGAAAAAGAAGAGGTGACAAGAGGTGAGAGAAGGAAAACAGAGACAAAAATAGAGAAGACAGAAAAGAAAGAGACAGGGACACAATGAGAGAAAGAGAGAGAGAGAGAGAGAGAGAGAGAGAGAGCCAGAAATGAAGACAATGTGAAAAGGAAGGAAAGGAGAGAGACATTCCACTGCTTCTCATTCTGCATCTGCCCATCTCACAACGTGACCTTTGCCATGAGCAGTAAGGTACATTGTCCAGAGTCACCACTTGGACCTGTCTAATGGAAGCCTCAAAACCAGGTTCTGACTTGAAGGCTGATATCTATCCTTTCTATGAAGTTATTCTCCTACACACACACACACACACACACACACACACACACACACACACACACACACACCTGCACACACTCATGCACTCCCACATGCATGTATATGTAAACATGCATGCACATGCATGTAAACACAAAATTCTATTGATGAAGGCACACCCACTTAGTCCATCTATTCATCTGTTTTTCAACATACTCAAACACAGGTACCACAGAGGTGAGGGTGCCATTCGTGACAGATGGACATGGCGCCCACTGTATGGGGTAGAGCCTCCCTGAGCCCCTCACTGGGTGACCCTCAGCCCCTCCCAAGAACCCCACCTTGGGATCCCTAGAGCAAGCTGCCCACCTAGGGTTAATGTGCACCATTGAGAATGGAGGCCACAGGTCTGAGACTTCAAAACCACTCCTGCTCTTGTTGCCTTGCTCTGGCTGGCCTGAGGTGCTAAGTACATAACCACATGGTGCCGGGGCCTTAAGAAATCCAGGCTCTGTATTTCCTAGGATGAATCACTCTCAAGGATGATGACAGGACACGTCACCCCACAAACTGGGACCCCAGGAGCGAGAGCAGCCTTGGGAGCTGAGACATAAGCCATCTACCTGCTGGGGGAGTCTCACCCTCCAATGCTCCTGAATCCATAAGTCAAAAGTCAGTTCAGGAAGCCTGGACACAGAATCCTCTCTTTCACATTTACCAAAGAGAAATAAAATACATTTACTTCCTCCCCTTTAACAAAACTATTGTAAGAAATCTTTGAACTGGCAGCATTTTGTGAGACGGGACATATAGCCCCCTGTTTAGCTACTTAATAAATAAGAAAACAAGTCTATAAACAGACTTAACATGGAAAAAGTATCAAGGCATTTTCTTCATTGGGTTCAGTGGTCTCTTTTGTCCCCAGAGGGAAATTTTATTGTTCTGAAATTTAATAGAATAAACATTGAATTAACTGTCAAATTATTTCAAATTAGATCTGAGATCTATACAATTAATTCAAGGATTGTTCCTTAATATTTTCCAAGAAATCTCAGAATGCATTAACCCTCATGCATGAATTTGAGTCTTGCCTTTGCAGAAATAAAAAAGGGAGCTGACTAGAAGGGTTATCGGCATGGAATATTTTGGAAAGACTAGTCATATCAGGGAAGAAATAATCTTCCCAAGTTCTGGTCAGTTGGAAAGCAATCTTTTTGGTGGGTGGAGAGGGAGGCACACACACACACACACACACACACACACACACACACACACACACATGGACATGTACAGAAATGTGCCTCCTAAAGTGTAAAAAGGTTGTTCTTTATTTTTAAAATAAATAGTTCAGATGGGGTGCCAGACTAAACTCAGAGAGAGACTTTCAACTCTAAAAGGTGCCAAAGTCATAACAAAGTGACCCTGATTAGCACAGATCATTGCATTTTCAAAGGGATTTTTAGCATGGAGGACAGAGAAAGCTTGTAGAGCAGTTCAGGAGAGAAAGCACACATCATATATCTGGAGGTTTCTTATTCTCACAAAAAAAATTATTGCAAAACCTCTAATTAACTCAGTTCTTTCTTCACTGCTGAAGTATTGTAAGCACTGGTTTTTTCTTGTTCTTTAGTCATTCAGTCAAGTTCAAGTCTTCATGACCCTATGGACCATGACACTCCAATACTGTCCCTACAGTTTTCTTGGCAAATATACTGCAGTGCTGCGCCATTGCCTTCTCTGGTGGTTTAAGGCAAATCAGGGTAAATGACTTGCTTAGGGTCACACAGCTAGGAGCTGTCTGAGATTGAATTTGAACTCAGGTCTTCCTAACGTCAAACTCAACACTCTATCCATTGATCGACCTAGTTGCCTATAAGTGTTGCTTACACTTTGATACCAAAGGTCAACATCCTTAGTGTCTCAGCTTAGCTTTTGTCTCTGACTATTAATTATTAAGTCTAAATTCCAATGAGAGAAACCCTGCACCTATATTGACTTGACTTGAGCAGAGAGGTGATCCCACCACTACCACCAAGAAGGTTGGAGAAGCTCTTGAGACTGTTGATAAGTGATGTGGCACCAATGTCTGAGAGGAGCAAGATCCTACAGCTTGGGGCCTGAATTATTCAGATGCCAGATTCTCATTTTTGGTCTTTTTGCAACTTAGGAAAAAGACTAAAGAACAGCTGGGCCTCCTCTTGCCAAGCTATCTTTCAGCAGACAACACATGGTTTGGAGATGGCCCCAGTTTTCCATTATAAATTGAATTATCCAGGGATACATTAGTAGACAAAACAAAATCTAGCTATGGAAGAAATCTAAGAAACCCCCTGCTTATTTGCCCAGGTACATTCTGCTAAACCTGTGGATGGTGACCTATTTGGCAGGCCAAGAATTCAGACAGAGCTGGAAGCAGAAAGAAGGTTGTAACCCTTTTGTCTCTTGGAATGCTTGCCTCTGGGAAGTGACATAGAGAAGCAGATTGAGAACTGGTCATACTAGGAAGACCTGAGTTCAAGTCCCTTCTCTGATCCTTCCTGGAGAAGGGATCTATTATCAGTTATTGTTATAGAAAACTTTCTATGACTTTGAGTCACAGGGAAAGTACTCTGACTTTCATCATGAGAGGAAGTTTTGTCAAGTGGAAATTTTCATCACAGCTCTTATCTTGGTCCCTCATGGCCTCAAAGAAATCAATACATGTCCTAAGATATCTCATGACTTTTTTTTGTTTGCTTTTCGTAAGGCAATGGGGTTAAGTGATTTGCCCAAGGTCACACAGCTAGATAATTATTAAGTGTCTGAGGTGGAATTTGAACTCAGATACTCCCAACTCCAGGGTCGATGCTCTATTCACTGTGCCACCTAGCTGCCCCCTTATTGAATTTTTAAATGATTTACTTTACTCATGAAGCCTTAATCATTGGCAGCCAACAGGACTTCTGTGCCTTCTCACTTTTTCATTGCTACCTGTTTTCTCCCTGAGTGTTTGCTTAGGTAGAAGATCCGCAGAGAACTGGCATCTCTAGTCCTGGGGATGGAGGTGAGAACATTTGCCCTTCATGTCTTTTGCCTGCCAACACTTTGTGGCCCATAAAGCCTTTGGCCATTCCAAATGTCTTTCCTGAGCACCCCATGTGAAGCCTAAGGCATTGTACATTGTGCCAGCTTGGAGAATTTTCTGATCCCTTTCCCCACATGGTTGGTTAGAAATCCTCTAGTCTGTATAAGATGGACAGAATATTCCCCGATTCTCCTAGCCACAGTGCCATGCTACTTGATCACCTAACATATACATGATCACTGATATTACTACATGTGTGAGACTGGACATATTTCTTCACCCAATGAGGTCAGCAACAATCCTGAGCCACATTTTCAGTTTGGGCAGAAGCTGGCTAGCAGGCTGTTGCCAGGGTAGCTGTGGGGTCTGTGTCATCTAAGCTTCAGAGGCACAATCCTGGATCATTCCCAGTGCCTTGTTCTGGAGTATCGAGACACTTGCATCTGTGGATGTGATCCCTAAGCTTTTCATTGTGTCTTGGCTGTCCATCTACTCTGTATAGGGCACCATGTTCACACCAGGGCTTCAGCACTAGAAGACATGACCTTCCTTATGGGTTTTACAGTCTAATCAATCAAAATGGAGGGTCTCTTCTGCCACATAGAGTTTAGCCAAAGAATCCCCATGGTTCGGTGAATTTTACAATAAGTGTGCTCTTCTAGTCTGACTATATGCAGCAGTGGCTATAGGGGAAAAGTACAAGAATGAATGAAGACACCTACAGCCCAGTGCCCCTTTCTGCTCCTTGGTTCCCTCATCTATAAAATGAGGGATCTGACCTAGATGAAGAGTCTCTCCTTACTGAGGTCAGGGGTTCTTTTTGCCCTTTGTATTTCCACTTCCAATGGACAACAGCTGGATCACTTTGGAACTGAACAATATTAACTTAATTGAATGGGCTGCTGCCAGTTTTATATCATGTTCAATGCTATGATTCCATCCTCTTTCCAGATGAAAATTTTTAAGTTAAACATAAGTTTTATTAAAAATATATGATTATTGGGCAGCTGGGTGCCCAATATGATTATGGGACAGTGGATAGACACCAGCCCTGGAATCAGTTCAATTCCATCCTTAGACCCTTGATACTTACTTAGTTGTGGGAGCTTGAGCAAGTCACTTAATCCCATTGCCTTGAAAAAATTATGTATATATAATATCTATGCATATATATATATATATACTTATTCTGATAGGTTTACCCACCATAATAGTAATAATAACAGACTTATATTCAAAAATCACTTTCACAATCATTTTATCTGAGCTTCAAATATGCTTCCTGGATCAATGCTATTAGAGGACGTGTTTAAACTAGTTTACTCATCCATATAGAATAAAGGAGTCTTTATATCATGGAAGAATTACCCATATGTGTCGACTATGACAGAGTGGAGTGTGGTTTTCTAAAACCCAGGGGACCTGGGAGTCTGTCCTTGTAGGGAATTGTCAATGTGGATACTTCTGGCACCTGACATCTATATTTTATAATTTTAGATTTGCCTAGGGCTCTAGAAGAGACTTGCCCAGGGTCACACAGCAAGTACCAGGGAGAACTTGGCTGTGTTTGTCAGGAAGAGAAGATGAGGAGTGTAGATTAGCTCACTAGATTTTGATACAAATTGCTAGACTATCAGTATTTATTTATTTATTTTTCTTGTGGAATAGGTTCACAATGTGGCACCATCTCTAAATGGCCGGGATCAATGTTATGGAATTACGTTTTACATTTTTATTTTGTTTTTTTGTTGTTTTTTTTTCCAGCAAGAATGGTGAGGGACCTTGAATTCAGGATATATGAGGCAACTTGGATGGCATGCTGGATAGATTCTTGGATCTAGAATCAGAAAGATTTGTATGTCCAAATCTCGCTTCCAGCACTTACTAATTGTGAATTTCTCTGCTCCCACAGCCCGACCAGACCTATCAGACTACCAGATAAACTCCAGATTTCTGAGTGTGGCACTGTGTGATCCAAAATCTTATTGAAACTTATGGATCCCATTTGATATTCCACTACTCTGTGTTAGTCTAGAGAGGGGAAATGGTGATTCAGAGAGGAGAGAATTAGGTTTAGCATCTGAATATCTAGGTTGGAATTCCAGGTCTGTTGACAAGTACTTGAAACTTGCTGATCTCTTCCTTAGTGTTCTCATCTGTAAAATGGTCATAAAACTACCTATTTTGCCTACCTCTGTAAGGGCAAGGTAAGAAAAGTACCATGTAAATTAGCCAGTCATTTATTATATTCATCAGTGACTAAGTACCTAGTAAGTATCAACTACAGTGCTAAATACTGGGAATAGAAAGAAAATGTACATAGTCATAAAACATTATAAAAACCATTTGCTAGTTGAACCCTCTGCTCCATAGTCTCTCATTGATTGACCTTGCCTCTTTCTCTCATTTCTCCAAGTCATCCTCCAGCATACACAGATACCAAATTGGTACTGCAAAAATGCAGTTGTAACCATGTCACTCCCAGATTAAGAAACTTCTTTTTATCTTGTTAAAATTTATATTTTATTTTCTCTAATTTTATGTAAAAACAATTTTGAATATTTATTTTAAAATTTATTTTCAAAATTTTTCCTTTGGTCCTTCCCCTCCACCCCTCATTAAGAAGGCAAGCAATGTGACATAGGCTATGTGTGTGCAGTCATACTAAATATATTTCCAAGTTGGTCATGTTGTGAAAAAAATCACAGACCAAAAATATCCCAAGAAAACTAAGATAAATATGCTTCAATCTGCATTCAGACTCCATTAATTTTTTTTGGGGGGGATGAGAGCTTTTTTCTCATGGGTCCTTCTGAATTGTCTTAGATCGATGTATCTCTTAGAATAGGCAAGTGGATCATCATACAACACTGCTATTACTGTGTACAATGTTCTCCTAAGTCTTTTCATCTCATTGTAAATCTGACATGTAAATTTTTGCAGGTTTTTCTGAGAGCATCCTACTCATCATTTCTCATGGTACAATAGTATTTCATCACAATTCTATAGAGCAATTTGTTCAGTCATTTCCCAACTGATTGACATTCTCCCTCAATTTCCAGTTCTTTGCCACCACTAAAAGAGTTATTATAGTTTTGAATATTTTTGTGCAAATAGGTTTATTTTTCCTTTTTTTTTAACTCTTTTTGAGATACCCATCCAGTAGTGAGGTTCTAGGTCAAAGGGTATTTCTGGTTTTATGGTCCTTTGGACACAGGTCTAAATTGTTCTACAGAATGCTTGAATCCATATACAATTTCATCAACAGTGGATTAGTGGCTCAATATTTCCACATTCCCTCCAACTTCTGTCATTTTCCTTTTTTATCATATCAGTCGTATATGTGTGGGCTGGTAGCTCAAAGTTATTTTAATTTTCTAATTTTTTATTTTCTAAATTTCTAATATTTAGTTTTCTACATTTTCTAAATTTCTGATTTCTAATATTTCATTTTTTGATCAATTGTAATTTTGAGCAAAACTATAGCTATCTTTGATTTCTTCTTCTGAAAATTTCCTGTTCATATTCTTTGGCTGTTATTTTTATAAATTTGACTCAGTTCTTCAGATATTTAAGAAACAGGGTCTTTATCAGAGAATGTTGTTGTAACAATTTTTCATAGCTATGATTATGATGTATTTCCATGCATTCTATTTCTCCCCATTTATCCTACTCTCTTTCTCCTTTAACCCTATCCATTCACAAAGGTGTTTTGCACAATGTTCATGTGCTACATACTCCAAATAATCCATCTTTCCCTCCATGGCAAAGCTATTTCTTGCCCCTTTTATGGTAGATAATTTATCCCATTCTTCTTCCATTCTCATTCTCCCAGTGCATTCCTTTTTTTTAACATTTAATTTCATTTTTTAAGTAATCATCCCATCATATTCAACTCACACTCATATCCTTTGTCTAAGTATACTCCTAACTTAGCTAATGAAAAGAACTTTAAGCAATTCTAAGTATCATCTTCCTAGGTAGGAAGGTAAATGGTTTATTCTTATGGAATCTCTTATGATTTCTCTTTTCATTTTACATTTTTATGATTCTTTGAATTTTGTATTTTAAAGGCTATTTTTCTATTCAGCTCTAGTCTTTTCATCTGGATTGCATGAAAATCCTCTATATCACTGAATGTCAATTTTTTCCTCCTGAAGGATTATACTTTGTTTGCTGGACAGGTGATTCTTGGCTGAAATCCTAGCTCTCTTGTTTTCTAGGACATCATATTCCAAGATCTCCAATGCTTTAATGTATAAACTTTAATCTTGTGTTAGTTATCCTGACTGTGGTTCCACAATATTTGACTGCTTGTAATATTTTCTCTTTGACCTAAAAATGTGTGAATTTGACAATGATATTCCTAATCTGACAATGATATTCATTTTGGGATCTCTTCTAAGAGGTGATCGTTGGATGCTTTCAATTCTATTTGACCCTCCAGTTCTAAAATGCCTGGATAGTTTTCCTTGATAATATCTTGAAAGATGGCATCTTTACCTTTTTTTTAATTACAGTTTTTAGGTAGTCCAATAATTCTCCCTTCTGAATTTTTGTTACAGGTCAGTTTTATTTCAAGATGCTATTTCACACTTTATTTTATTTACTTCAATCTTTTGATTTTGCTTTATTATTTCTAGATATACCAGAAAGCATTAGCTTCTTCTTGCCAATTCTAATTTTTAAGGAATTATTTTCTTCTGTGAACCTTTGTACTTCCTTTTCCATTTGGCCAATTAGTTGGTTTTTGTTTGCTTATTTGTTTTTGCAAGGCAGTGTGGTGAAGTGGCTTGCCCAAGGTCACATAGCTAGGTCATTATTAAGTGTCTGAGGTCAAATTTGAACTCAGGTCCTCCTGAATCCAGGGCTGGTGCTCAATCCACTGCCCCACCTAGCTGCCCTACAATTTTACTTTTTAAGGAATTCTTTTCCTTAGTGAATTTTTTCTGCATCTTTCTTCATTTGGCCGATTCAGTTTTGATGGTATTCTTCTCTTTATTGGATTTTTGTTCTTCTTTGACCATTTGAACTATTCTAAGGTGTCATTTTCCTCATTATTTATAGGCTTCCTTTCCAAATTGTTGACTCTTTTTTTCCCATGATTTTCTTGTATCACTCTCATTTCTCTTTTCAATATTTTCCTCTACCTCTCTTATTTGATTTTTAATATTCTTTGTGAGCTCTTTTTCAATTTGACACCAATTTGAATTTTTCTTTGAGACTTGGCATTCAAAGAAATTTTTATTTTATTATCTTCTTCCAAGTGTTAGTTTTGATCTTACCTGTCACGATAGTAATTTTTGAGAGTCGGGTCCTTTTTCTGCTATTTGCTCATTTTTCCAGGCTATTTCTTGATTTTTAACTCTACTCTAAAATGGGTCTCTTCTTCCTGGAGGGAGGGGATATCATTTAAAGCTTTAGGGCTTTTGTGCAGATGTTTTTTAGAGAAAAATCTGAGGACCTAGAGGTTTTCAGTTCTTTGAAGGTATATGATCCACAGAAAAAATTATGTTTCTATTCTGCTGGCATGTGCTCTGGTTTGTAAGTGACCACACAAACTCTTTTCTACTCTACAACTGTGATCAAGGTCCCTGTTCAATTGTGGCTGTCTTTTGGTGTGCTAGAGCTCCTCTTCACTTTGGGAGTGAGTCCTAGGACTGAGATCCAGATCTGAATATGGGAAAAGCAACCGAGTTCTGCCAAGGAAAGGGACCTTGTAATCTCCTTTGGGCCAACTGTCTGACCCACTTGCTAACTTTGGGCTAAGAGTTCTGGATGAAGCCACTGCCACCACTGCTTCTGTCACCTTCAAGGTCTACTTCTAGATTGCTGCAATGGTACAGCCTGCAGTGTTTTGTGCTCCCAAAAGACCTTTCCTGAAGATCTTCTGAGTTGTCTTGGGCTGACAAATTGTTTCCCCTATTGTTCTGTGGGTCCTGACAGTCCAAAGTGTGTTTTTGTATGTTTCTTGAAGTTGTTTGGAAGGGAATTTGGGAGAGCTCAAATAAGTATCTGCCTTTTTTTCCACCATCTTGGCTTCACCCCTGAGAACCTTCTTATTTGGCATCCCAAATCCTTAGATTTCCCAACACTTCTATGGCTCTTTATATCCTCTCTTCTCCTTTCCATGGATGCTACTCACTCTTTCCAGGCATGGCTCAGACCATTGTTCCTAAAATATATAAAGATATCCCTCAGGAAAAGAGAAGTCATCCTCATTAAAAATGTCTTATCCCTTGAGCAGCCTAGATGTAAGCATTCATCACTGCATATGTAACACAAGACAACATGCTATGGGACATTCTCTCATACTGCAGCTGTTATGTCTCCCTTTGCTAAGCTCTGAGTACACAGAATGTCTCTATTCCTCTCATTTTTGACCTGGCGGGGCTAGTTATATTTTCATGGATGCTGATCTTATTTGTTTAGCCACATTCTAGTTTATGTCATGAATTTATGAAACTCCATTGACTCCACATTCTAATCATAGTATGATATTGTCCTCTGAGCTTATCTCAGAGCATTCTGTTCAGCGGGTCTGAATTTGTCAGAATTGTCTGCATAGCATAGAAAATAACTTTCTCCTACTAAGAGCTTTCAGTAGCTCCTTCTTCTCCATTAGCCAAACGCTGCAGGACACCATAGTTTCTATTAAAATTATATTCAACTGAACTCAATTAAATGCTACTGTAGCCGTATTCCAACCCAATAATGAGACCTGGAGCATTTCTATCAGAAAGTAAGAGGGTAACGACAATCAACAACAACAAACTGATTGTTTCTTCCCTCCCGGTTGCCACTTCCCACCTTCTTGGACAGTCCATGTAGTGCAACGGAAAGAAAATGAACTTGTGAGCCAGAAGACCAGAGTTCAGATGCCAGATGAGTGGGTGACTGCAGGTGAATCTTTGCCCTGCATCTGAACCATCAAATAGGGAATGGATGATCTTCGAAGTCCCTAAATGTTGTGTCTGAGTTCTGGCCTGTCATGCATTTTCACCAAATATTTGGTGACTCAGCCCAGTTTTGCTTTTCACTTTGAAGGCAACTAAGGGAGATTGCTAATTTCATGTGGTTAGATTTGGCTGCCACTTGATATCATGAAAAGCTACACATATGAGAAAATGCGTTTTGGATTTGAGGTAAGAAGAGGCCTGGATCCAACTTTAGTCACTAATGTCAATTAGCTGAGTGACCTTAGGAAGCTCACTTAACCTCTCTGTATCTCAGGTTCTCCTTTGTAAAATGGGAAATGTAAGAGGAGAATCTCTGAGTGATCATCAGGATCAAATAAGATAATGTTTATAAGTCACTTTGAAAACAATGTAAATGTTATTTTCTTGTGTTTGTTGTTATGAGTATGAGGACAAAGCACCATTAGTGAGCACATACTATTTTTTTCTAGGGTTTTTCTTTTGCAAAGCAATAGGGTTAAGTGACTTGCCCAAGGCCACATGGCTATGTAATTATTAAGTGTCTGAAACCAGATTTGAACTCAGGTCCTCCTGACTCCAGGGCCACTGATCTATCCACTATGCTAGGAGTACTTACTATTTGCTTCACATTGTGAAAGAAAGAAAAAAAAAGAGTTCTTGTTCTTAAGAAATTTGTTTTATGGGTGGGATTCCACACAGAAGTTGAGAAGAAGCAGGACTATCGTCTGAGGAGGGCATGAGCACCAGTGATCAGGGACAACCAGAAAGGCATCTTCCAGGAAGTGGTAGATGAGCTGAGCTAGCAAGAATACCAGGAGCACCTAAGACGTAGAAGGAAGGCACAGTATGAGGAGCAGACTACACAGAAGCATGATGGCAAAGATGGAAGGCTTATAGACAATGAGGGTGTGAAGTCACTGATGATGTGAAGAGGTTGATGTCTAGGCTTGTTTGGACAGCTCAGATGGGACCACATTAGAAAGACTGTGAGTGCCAAGCTGAGGAAGTGGCATCATCTGCACCTAGAAACCCCTGGGACATTTAGTTTGGAAGTTCAGCTGGCAACACTGGGATAAACAAGATGAGGAAATCTCTTGTAGTGTTGAGGTTTTAACCACATACAAAAATCATGACGGCTTAAACAAATTTCCTGCTCAAGGATGAATATTGGGCAAAATTGTGAAATATCAAAACTGTAGTTTCAATGCCCTTGACACCCCCCATAGTGCTTCTCTCCCTCTTCCCCAATTCTTTCTTCCTTTCCCTTCTCTCCATCTATGAAAATCTGCTATCAGACTCTCATTCTCACTAAGGTATAAATAACACAGAGGGAACAATTGTAATGAGAAAGACAATAGTAATTGGTAATACAATTCCAACTACCAGACAGCAGATAGGAAAATCCATTAGGTTGTCCAACTCTTTCCAGGGGACTGAAGTCAGGTTCTCCTTATGTTTTAGACTGACTCTGAACATGAAAAGAAAAAAAAAAATCAGGATTTAGCATTTGCTTCCAACCACATGAATATAAGCTTTGAATAGTTTCCCACATTGGAAATCTTGTTAAACAATCATCGATGACTCTCCCAGGCCAAACGTCCAATGTCCATGTCCTTGGCCCATAAAGACCACTATTTTTCATAACTCGGTTCCCAGGACTAGGATCTATTTGGGAGTGACCTTGCTCTATAGAATGCAAAGCCTGTGGGGACAAGGCAGCCATTTCGCCAATCTAATACTGTATGATCTTGGTTGCATAAGGTCTATTTTGTAGCAGAAATAAGCCTTATGTCATTCTCTCAGAGGAGGCAAGAAGACTTTGAATGTTTTATTAAATCTTTTATTGGTCTCTGTGCTCATTGGCAGTAACCCGTTTGTGACTCACACACTATAATTTCTTGAAATACTGTGGCCTACCCCAGGGTTGCCCTGGGTCCCACAGGGAACTGGGTTCTTTGGATTTAGGGCCAGTAAAATACTGGTACTTAAGAAACTCTCCTTGCACTGTAAATGCTAACGTCAAAGCCAGCTTTTCTTTTTCTCTTGAAACATCAAATGTGAGCTTATGATTAGACTTTTGTGCTAATTACTTAACAAGGGCAAATGAATTATTAAGGATAAAGAAGGAAGAAAGGGGTCAAAAGCCATGAAAATCATGCCATAACCTCCTGCCTTTTGATATTATAATCCACTGAAGCATAGCTGATCAAAGATGGAATAACTTTATTAACCATAAAATCAATTAGCAATGAGGACGAAGAGAAAGAAGGATGATGAAGAGAACAGAAGGAAGAAAAGGAAAAGGGAGATTAGGGAGAGGAGGAGGAAAAGAAGATGAAGAGGAGAAGGAAGAAGAGAGGAGGAAGAGGAGTGAGGGAATCTACAAGTGACCCAGGATCACAAAGCAAAAAGAAGGTAACATCACCCTGAAAATGGGTACCCAAATACCACATGCTATAGTCCTCAAAAGATGGCTCATGTCCCATCCCATGCTTTCTTTCAAGTCCATGTGGTTTAAAATGGGGTTCTAGATAATGCCACTTAAGATGCTAAGGAACAGAAGGACAAGATTGATTCAGATTGGAAAACCACCTTTCAGATCCAAGATTAGCTATGGACTTCTTGAATCTCACTGGCACACACACAAGGGTAGCCACTGGTACTCTACGACAATAGGCTTGAAGAAGTATGTAGCCTTGTGGAGAAAATCCAGGGTTGAAAGCTGGCTTTGATATTTACTATTTTGTGGCCATAGACATGTTTCTTCACCAAAATGTCTCAGTTTCATTCTCTGTAAATAATGTAACATTTTCATTATTTATCTTAGTCAATTAATGAATAAAAAAGATTAAGCAACTACAATGAGCAAATCATATGTTAACTAATAGGAATACAAAGACAAAAATAAACCCAGCCCCTGTCATCAAGGAGCATAGAGTGTAACTGGGGAAAACAGAGCTGCAATTTTTAAAAAGTCTTGTCAAATATCAAAGATATCAAGGATTCGAGGATAATGAAATTCCTCAATAGGCATTCCCTCCACTAGCATAGATCTCAGTCAGCCAATAATTTGGTCCATTGTCTTCTAAAGTTACTGGGGCTGAAAAGTGATTCTTCCCTGCTCTTTGACCAGGTCATAGGCAACTTGGAACTCAATAAGTCTGATCCTTAGGTGACTGTCTATTTCTATGAGAAGATCCACTTTGAAAGCTCAGAAAGACCCAGATAAAAATGTGAGATAGCCTTACTAACATTTTGAGAACACAGTATCTTCTCCACATGCTAACAATGAAGTTCACCATGAGGACATTAGTATGGGAAGACAAGACAACATATAAATAGAGAAGAGTGAGACAGAGCAGACCATCAGCTGGATCTGGAGCTTGGTAAATTTAAAACTGCTACTTGCTCTCAGTGCGACTTTGGGTGAGGTTACTCACTTCTGTGGGTCTCTGTTACCCCAAAACTAAGGTGAGATTATTGGAGCAGATGAACTTGATCATCTCCTCTAGCTCTGAAGTTCTGATCCCCTGGAAGACCATTACCCCTCCTGCCATTGTGATTCAGGAGAATCATCCTCACCACTTTCTCCATCCCCCATCACAATGTATAAAACTAGTGTTCAACCTTCTTCCTATCATTTGTTCCCAAGTTCTGGATCCTCCACACTTCTGTTCTAAGTTAACTCTTCTCCAGATGGCTTCTGTGTTTTTATTTCCCTCTCAGAATGTGGGACAAAGGCCTCCGAAAGCTGCCTCCAGTGTTTACTGATGAATTCTATGAATCAGGTCTCTATTTCTATTTCCCAGAAGTCTGACTGTGAATAGACATCCTTCAGCACATATGCTCCTGACAACAAAGATAAATAAAAGTGGGAGCATGAGCCAGTAGAAGGGTGAGTTTTCATTTCCCCAGTCTGTAGAAGATCTCAATATAGCCCAACAATGCAAGCCCCCTTATGTATCTTGGACATTGGATTGTCCTAGCTCATGAGAAAAAATAATGATATCCCAATCTGTTCTTAATATCTTTGATCCCAATCATCCTTAGTTGAGCTCAGTTTCTCTAAATGTGAATCATGACCTAGCTCTTCAATAGTCTAAATCAGCTTTCATCTGCATTCATCACACACATCTGTTTAGCTAAACTCTAGAAACATCATATTACTGCTCGATCAAGATACACATATATACATGCATGTATGTGTTTATACATGCACAGACACATATGCCACCTACACAGAGGTAGAAGCGTGTGTGTTGTCCATACATGCTATGTGCATGCATGTATACATACAATATATGTGAATAGAATCCATTTTCTAGGGCTCTCTGTGTGTCTATACACCATAGAATGCTCCCACTTCTTATTTTTGGACCCTGATGATTTGTTGGATTTTTTCTTTTTTTGTATTTTTCATTAAAAGTTAAAATGTTCAAAAACAGCTGTGACTATATATTAGGGATATCAGTTACCGGAAGGACCAGTCCAAGTATGTGTCCACAATTTCCAGTCTATGACTTCCCAAGCACTGCAGTTTCCACCCAAAATACAGCACACTCATATGCCTGTGGTTATATGTTACAAATTATAAAGACATTTTCTATGATACTTCCAGTACTGACTCTGAAACCCTCTCCCTGCCTTCATCCCCATTTCAGGGAAAAAAAATTCTGGACTTGATCATTTTTCTGTCTCATTCTGACATGAGGATTTAAAAACCTTATAGAGTCCTAATGCCTGTTAGTGGAAATGGAATGAGCTATTTGAAATACTAAATGGTCAGTGGCAAGGGAAAGAATTGTAGGGCAAATCAATTTTTGGTGGCTATTTAAAATAACATTTTAAAAGGTGATATCATTAAACTCTTAAGACATTTGTGTTCATGTCTGATTTCTTAAATGTCATAAGTTTACTCTGCATTTTAAGAGTCAGCTCGGTACTGCAGGAGAATTACATGGTACAAGTCTCAACTCTGACAACTCAGTAGTGGCTAAGGCTCTGAACCTCTCAGTTTCAGGTCACTCACCCCTAAAATTACTCCTGTGTCTGCTCACATGGAACCTGAGAATGCTGTTCCTGGCACGGTTCATCTCAAGACAGAAGACAGGTGGGGTGAGGAAGGTACTTCAAGCTGAGGCATCCTCCCTCCTCTCCTGCATCACGTGACTGTGAAGCACAATTCTGGGACCACCTCAAACCCAAGGCTTGCCTTGGTCTCCAAAATGGGAGGGCTTCTTCTCGACTGGGAAGTTTGTATAGAATTGAATATAACTTGTGTTTACTTGTCTTTGTACAACCTACTCCCTCCAGCAGTGAACTGTAGACTTCATGAGGGCAGGGACTCATTCCTTTTACCTCTGCATCTTCTCCTAGTGCCTAATACATACAACACCAACTACTTATACATCTTAGGTGAATCAAATGACTATGTGAGAGTAAGGTAGATGTATAGTTCTCTCTCTCTCTCTCTCTCTCTCTCTCTCTCTCTCTCACACACACACACACACACACACACACACACACACACACACATTATGTATGAAGAAGTGGTCCAACATTATATCCCTCTGAGTCTCAGTTGATCTTTGTTGCATTTGCTCAGTTATTTCCTACTCATCATGATCCCCTTTGGGATTTTCTTAGCAAAGATACTGGAGTGGTTTGTCATTTCTTTCTCTGGCTCATTTTACTGAAATGAAGACACACAGAGTTAAATGGCATGCCCTGTATAATCTCTCTTGTAAGTGGTTGAGGCAAAATTTGAACTCAAGTCTTTCTGACTCCAAGCCTGTTGCTCTACTCACTGCCCCACATAGCACATCCTTCTATACTGTGGAAAATATATAACAAAATTAACAGTTGTTTAACTAACCTTAATTTCAGGGGCCTAAATTCATATTTCAAAACATCAAAAAAAGTCTTCAAATTAGTATGCTAAGCTAATCCTTTGCTTATTATTTTTATGTGACTTTCCTTACTCATCAAGTCATATGGTGATATGATATAATGACCAGTGTTAAGCTTTGCCTTTTACGTACTGTATAGTCTTGGTCAGGTCCTTTGTCCTCCTTAAGTCTAAGATTCTTCATTGGCAAAGTAAAGGTCTGGAACTACATAATTTCTATGGCCAATTGCAGCTCTCATATTGAGCCTTCCTTGTAATTTCCCAAAGCCATGAGCATCTCACACATGCTGCTAGAATGGATCATGTTGTTGCTTGAGCCAGTCACTGGAATAGAGGACTTCTGGTCTCTTCCCCCTCCAGTATTTTGTTTTGTTTAATCTCAGTAATATTGGCATCACTTATCGATGCTTTCCAAGCACGTTTAGATTCTTCCACATTTAAACTGGGCAGATAAACACTGTGTGGGCAGACAAATCTATTTCTAAATAGACTGGTTTTCACCCATGGGTCATTACTCAAACATGGGTCTAATAAGAGTAGTCAAAATGGTTTCTAATGAATCCAAATATTTTATATACATGTGCTTTGGGCACATGTATATAAGGGTATATTCAATCTCCTAGAAATGTGGTATGGTAGTGAGTCATGGAATTCCATGGTCCTTAGAGAGTTGATGGCACTGATTTTTGAAAGGGTAATAAGGATCAGATATGATAGCACACGATAAGTAGATTGCTGCTCATCACCAACCAAGAATGGCATGAGGGAAGCAGTTTAATGAATCTCTTTATCATGAATGACCAGAAAAGGAGATATCCTGATCATGTAGTGAGTAACAGGGTCATCTCAAAGCCCCATTTTTTTGTTACGAATACTCAGAGACATAGAGGAAGAGCTCCAGTATATTGGGTTGGAGGAGATTTGTGGGCATTTACCAAAATAGCATCAAAGATGAGAAGTATGTATGACTAATGATGAAAATAACAAAGGAAGTCTCTAGTTCCAAAAAAACTGAATAAGAATTTGTGACACTGTGATGAACCCTGGAAATATGGAGACCAAAAAACAGTTCCTGCCCTCAATATACTTTCATCCTTTTGGATGTCACCTCACTGTGCATATTCAAACTACAGAGTAATAAACAAACTTGATGCTTAATCCATCAACTCCAGGTAATTTATCTTATCTTTGGTGACACATGTATGTCCAAGTTTAAAATGTAAGATTGATCGGGCTTGTCCTATATACAACACAAGGCTAATTTTGATAACAATGATATATTTTAGTGTATTAGGTCTCTGGAACTCCGGAATGTCACTTTCCCCATTAAGCACTAGCTATGAGATTAGCTTGTTTGTTTCTATCAAAAATGACTATGTCATTGACTCAGAGCATCATCTCAGATATAGGGAGGGATCTGCCTTTCCAGTGGGGCATAGGAGATGCTCAAGGCCAGCGTGAGCCAAAGAATAGGAAGTTACTTGCCCTTTTCAATGAGATGTAAACCTAGGTGGGCTGAGATTGACGTCTTCTAATGCTTGCCCTTTCATTGATTGCCAGAAGTGGTCATAATATTATAGATTTAGAAATAGAAGGAACCTTAGAAATCTTTTATTCAAATGTCATCATTTTCTAGTAGATGGAAAGAGGAGCAAGAAAGGTAAAGTGACCATTCTGAGATAATATTGACCGTGACCAGATCCAGGATTGGAATCCAGGTTGCCAGACTCAAAATTCAGCTATTCTTTTCTTCATTATTCCAGCTACAGGATGCTGAGAGAACATATCTGGATCATTTGCATTTGAAGGAGTAAAAGGAATAATATTTATTCTTCATCAGTTCTATATCCACAGTTATCTGCTTTTTCCTTACTATTTTGGTTAGAAAATGAGGAAAGGAACTGACTGGGGTTCCATGTTCCTAAAAGATGTCCAACTTTGTTGGGTTACCATGCTTCCCATATAAAGAAAGCCATCTATCTTGCAAAGAGGAGACAACCATGGCCATAACTGGGGGCATCATTCAGAGTTAAAGTTCAAAGCCCATTTGTTGCATTAGTACCATAGGCAAAATTATCCTCAAAGTGAATCTACACTAGTATGCTCACTGAGGCACCTCTCCATTCACTAGGACATCTGTTTGCTTCTCAATAGCTTTGCTAGAGGGCCATGAATTCAGTGGAAGTATCAAGTTTCCAATAGCTTCCTATGGAGTCAATGCCAGGAGAATGACATCTGGACCCAGGCCAAACCCAGCGAACAAACTTGGACCTGTCTGTTCTTCCTAATGTCTTCCAGCTCCCTGTTTTGTAAGATTTTTCCTTTGACATAGGAATGCAAAAAACTTTTGGTGAGAATGCAAAAAGTCTTAGACTTTGAGCCAGGAGATGTTAGGTTCAAATCACTCTTCAATGGCCATGTCACTGAACCTCTAACAGACTCAGTTTTCTTATTTGTAATGTGAGCGTTTTTGTAGTAAGACATATTAGGATATAGTGTTGAGAGTCTTGGACTCTGAGTCAGGAGAAGTTGGGTTCAGATCATACCTTTGACACTCTAGGTGAGTTTTTGTCCTTCATTTTCCAAAGCAAAGATCATAGCATCAGGGAAGAATGCCATGACAAACAGGTGAATTGGATTTGAGTCAGGGCAGGGGGGCTGAGCTAAGTCACCAGCTGTACTTTCTCCTCCAGAGCCATCTGGGTCCAGTAGCCAGAGATGAATCAGGATGACTGGAGAAGGTCCTGGGTATGAAGCAGTCAGGGTTAAGTGATTGCCCAAGGTCACACAGCTAGTAAGAATCAAGTGTCTGAGTCTGGATTCAAACTCCTGTCCTGACTCCAAGGCCAGTGCTCTGTCCACTGGGTCACCTGAATGGCCCAGATCATACTCTTAGATCGCAGTTGGCAAGAGAGTTGCCAGTCTGCCTTGGTGGGGATAGTTCCATTTTATTGGATTCACTCAAGGTAGCAGGTCCAGTGTCTCTAGACCAAGAGAAGAGGATCTTCAATCAGCCAATCAATGGGTATTTATTATAAATGTGCTATTTTTCCATCACTGTGTTATTGACTATTGGCTACAAATATGAAACAATCTTTCCTTCTAAGACTCTCACATTCTAGCAGAAGATAAAATATGTACATACGTTGAATACAAGTATATGTATCCATATTCACACTATCATATGATTCCAAAGGCACGAGTATGGAGTGCAAATGTTCTGGATTTTTATTCAGCAGCAAATGGAGTTCAAGCATTGCTCTGATATTTTTTACCTATATAACCATGGGCACGTTGCTGACTGCTAAATCCCTTAGTCTGGAAAGTGAAACTGATAATAGCTATTGACCCTCCCTACCTCACAGGCTGAGGCTTCCATGAGATTAGGTTGAAGACAATGTATAGAAACATACAGAAAGACTATACAGCTCTTGATGCTAAATAGGCATCAGCTCTTTCTCTATTCCAATCAAAGAATCTCTAGTTTACATTAACACAAGAATTGTTGCCATTGATTTAAAAAAAACAACAAAAAACTTTACATTGAATAAGTTGAGACCCATTTGTCACTAAAAGTTCACTGAATTTTTCTGTCTACACTTTTTACTGATGATGCAAACACCAGTACACACATTCTCCAAGTCATCTCTGAATTACTTAGACACATCATTCGATGTCAAGATCTTGATATTTGACTAAAATTTGCTTTTGGGCCCAGGGTTGTGTGATTTCCTTTTCTGAATTTTTTCATTAATTATCTGTCTGTTAGGAAATCACACTCTTTTCTCATTTATCATTTTTTTTCCACAATGCTTGCTAAAATTCCTTATGCTCGGTTGCAAAAACATTCCCCAGATATCTCACTGTCATAGACCATAAGAGCATTGATCTAAAATTGAAAGGGACCATAAGGATAATCTAACCCAAGTCTCTTATATTTCATAGAAGGGAACTGAGGTACAGAAAAGGAAAGAGCTTTGCCTGGGACCAACGAGAAAAG
Source organism: Macrotis lagotis (assembly GCF_037893015.1). Taxonomy (NCBI): domain Eukaryota; kingdom Metazoa; phylum Chordata; class Mammalia; order Peramelemorphia; family Peramelidae; genus Macrotis; species Macrotis lagotis. The sequence goes on from NC_133661.1 coordinate 6,569,820, forward strand.
GAAGAAGGCAGAAATAGGCAAGAATGGAACAAAGTTCTTCAGACTCCAATTCTAACTCTTTTCCCACAAACCCAAGCTGCTTTCTTGTTCTGATCAGATTCCTCTTCCTTAACTTGAATTTCACAGTCTGTTCTTGCATTAGCCCATCTAATTTCTGGAATGCTAGTGCTAGAATTGGGAGAATGACAATGACCATGTCCGAGGAGTCATCAATTCAAATGACTCTTCCAAACTGGGAATCACTTTTAACATTTTCATAACTAAATTAAATTCATATCTAACATGTGTTGGAATACTCTAATGTTGGAGGACTCACTTCCTCCCAATGGGGCACTGATTCTTTAACCACTTGAATTTTTAAACATTCCTCCCTTCTTCTGAACTGAAATCTTTCTTCTCCGATTTAATCCTAGACTTAAGTTCCAAAATTACCTAGGATTACTATGATCCCCTCTTGTGTGCATAACATATTTTACTCTAGCAGAACTAGGAGTATTGGTTCAAAATTGGAGAGACATCTTTAATCTCCCTAGACTTGATGTCTAAAAGATATTTGTAACAATTAGAATTATCTAAAAGTTCCTTCTAGGGGTAGGGACAGTCAAAGCCTCTGTGTGACTGTGTTACCAGTCACTTTCAGGGAACATTAAGGCAAACATACCTTGTTCAGGAGCTCTTCGGACTTGAATCTGTCCTCTGGTTCTGGAATATCAAGTTTTCCTTGATAAATTCTTGATAGATGATGTCATCTCTTTTTTGATCACGGCTTTCAGGAAGCTTAATAATTTCTTAATTATCTCTCCTGAAGCTGTTTTCCAGGTCAATTGTGTTTTCAATATTATTTTCTATTGTTTCCATTCTTTTGGTTTTGTTTTAATTGTTTCTTGCTCAATTCTAATTTCTAAGAAAATTTTTTCAGTAAACATTTGAACCTCTTTATCCATTTGACCAATTCTACTGTTTAAGTTCTTTCCTTCAGTGAAGTTTTTGTGACTTATTTCCCATTTGGTCAATTCTGCTTTTCAAAGCATTCTTCTTTTTCTTCATTAATTTTATTCCTCCTTTACTAAGCTGTTGACTTTTTTTCACATTTTTTTGCATCTTCATTTATTTCTCTTCCCACATTTTCCTCTATCTCTCTTACATATTTTTCTTTGAGACTTTAGATGTAGGAATTTTGAACATGTCTTTTCTGAGTTTGTGTTTTGATTTTCCTTGTCACAGTAGTAGCTTTCTATAATCAGATTATTTTTCTGTTTGCTCATTTTTCCATCTTTATTTCTTGACTTTCGTCTCTGTGCTTAAAGTGGGACTCTGCTTCCAGGTTACAGGATTCCAAGCTTCAGGGGATTTGTGCAGCTGCTTCAGAGCAAATTCTTGGGAGGGAGGAATCTATAAGTTTTCACTTTTTCCAAGACAGTATGATCTAAGGAGAAATGTATTTACTCCTCTCCTGGTTCATATTCTGGTTTTTGAGTGGCTACAGATACTCTTTTCTGCTCCAGAACTGTGGCTAGGGTTCCTGCCTTGGGGTACTAATGCTCCTCTTCACCCTCAGACTGAGACGCAGGACTGCAAACAGAACAATGCATAGTCAAAGCAACAGTCTTGCTCCCAGTATCAGCAAAGAGACCCCACTGATCTCTTCCTGACCAGTTGTTCCATCCCCTTACCATCTGTGGGCTGCGAACTTTCCAATAGTCACTGCTGCCGCTGATTCACCAAGACTTGCTCCTGGTTTTCTGGGGTCCAGTTTGCACTGGTGTGGCCTCTACTCTCACAATGGTATAAGAAATCTGTCTTGTCAGCCTTCTAAGTCATCTTGGAAAATTGGTTTATACAATCCTTTTGTGGGTTCTGCCTCTCAAAAATGTGTTTTAAGTATTATTTGAAAGTGTTTCTAGTAGCTTGGGGGAGAGCTCAAGCAAGTCCTTGACTTTAATCTACCATCTCATCTCTGCCTCTGGACTCAGTGACTTCATTTAAAAGGTGAGACACATTCTGACTGAAATTTTATGATTTTTTGTGAACAGATGTCATACTTTACTTCTCATGAATTCTCTTCCTTAGCCTAAATATGTTCTATTATTTTTTACTACTTTATCCATGATACAATTCATTTATTTTTTTTAAATTGATACCTTGGGCAGCTAGGTGGTGCAGTGGATAGAGCAATGGTCTTGGAGTCAAGAGGACCTGAGTTCAAATCTCACATCAGACACTTAATAATTACCTAGCTGTGTGACCTTGGGCAAATCACTTAACCCCATTGCCTTAAATATTTTTTTTTATTTTGATACCTTAAAAAATCCTTTGAATTAGCCAATATGTCTTAGAGCCCTGTTCCTCTATAACAAAGAAAATCACCCATCCAAAGAAACAACAATCTACTCATCATTTCTTTTCCTGGACCAGGATGGATACTTATAATTCCATAATTCATTTTATGGTACTTTTCTTAGATAGTCATTTAGTTATTGTAGATATTTTTCTCCTTCACCATCAGTTGACAGAAGTCTTCCTATAGCTCTGAGTTCCTCATCATCCTCATTTCTTACAGAACAGTGAAATGCCATCACATTCATATAGCCAGCCTTCACATTGTATCCAAATTTTGGCAAAGCCAGGTACAGGCATTCTCTTAGGTGCTCCAACTTACTTAGCCACATCTTCCTTCTTTTCCTCAGCCATAACATTAATGTTCCACTTCTTGCCCTTTAATTTATTGTTTTCCTCCTACCTGGGAGGCACTTCTTTTTTGTTTTGATCTCTCGGAGACCTTAGTTTTCTTCAAAACTCATTTTGGTGCCAATCTTCATATACGCAACACACATTCATACCCATTTACACAAAATATGGTTTTCAACATATATATTTATAATATGGTCAAATATGTAAACATGGATAAAATACATATATGTATATATTTATATTTTTGCATATTTGTGTATATATGTCTATATACATTCTAAAAAATCAGCCCTTTAAGAATGGCAGCATCTTGAAGGCAGGTTTTGGTTCATTTTAGTCTAAGTATCCACACCTGGCTCCTGGAGTATCATTAATGTTTAATAAATCCTACTCGTTGAATGATGTGATGGTTTCCCCACTCCACGAAGGCCTATTTTGTTTCCAGTTCTTTGCTACCGCCAAAACGTGATGCAGCCATGAACATTGGGTCGATATAAAACATCCCATTGTGTGTTGGCATCCTGTGGGTCACATGTGCAATCATGGCCAAATAATTACTGCTTAAAGAACTAAGCTGAACAGCCCATGTATAATCAATTCTCTTAGCATATCCCTATCAAGAGATGGGTTCCAGTCCTCATGATTCCTAGGGAAACTCGTTTCTAAATTATTTTCTAAGAATACACACATACACATGCCTATGTAGCTATGCAGTTATAAGTATATTCTCATACTTACAAACATACAATATTCAAACTTAACATGGGCATACATGTATTCTTAAATAACTTCCATGTTTCCTGTTTCACCTTTGTAATACAAAGCTTGGTTTCTGAATCTGTGGCTGCTCTCAGATTTCTCCACATCTCAGAGGGAAACGGGAGAAGGAAACCTCCTCAGCTCCATGGTGAGTAGGTGCTAACAACCCTAAAGAATTACCTGTCACAGAATACTTGCAAGCCCAAACTGTTTTTCAACCAGCAAACACCATTTCAAAGTGTACCTGGCCAGTTGAAAAATCACATGGGGAAGATGACTTGAACATGTGTTCTCTGAATTTCCCTGCCAAGTTGGGAGATGTCATCATAATGAAATATTATACCAAAGTACAAACAAAGTAAATGCCACATCTGATATGTTGGCTTTCCTAATCCATATCCATGTTCACTAAAAAGTCCAGGAAAACAGCTAAAGCAAAACAAAAAATAGCCATCTCTGAAATAAATTCATCTACCTAAAAAATGGCATGGCAATAAATACTATTGATTCATTTACCAAAGCTTCCTGAAAAGAATCATATTATCATTCATACTTGTTTTTGAATGTGGGAGGGGTAAAGTTTATCTTGATAGACATCCTTAGAATCAACTTCAAAATTACTATTTTGGAGATTAACCATCCATAGCTTATAGGTTAGCATAATGGCTCCCAAAATATGATCTGGAGACCCAAGACTTTTTAGGAAGTCCTTAAAATCAGGACTATTTACATTTCTGTTTTTTTTTTTTCATCTAGGTCACGCAGTGGAGTCAGGAAAACAAAAGTTCAAATCTGACCTCAGACATTTAATAACTGTGTGACCTTAAGCAAGTTACTTAACCCTGATTGCCTCATATCTAGGTCCATCTCCAGTCAACCTGATTCCTTTCTTGCCACTGGACCCAGATGACTCCATAGGAGACAGTGAGGTTGGTGTCTTAGCACAGCCCCCCCAAAAAAAAAATCCAGTTCATGTGCTTGTCATGGCATCCCCTCCCTGATGTTATGGTCTTCTTCAAGAACAAAGGAGAAGCATTATTTTTATAAATTATTTTAAATACAATAACCTATATAATATGGCCCACACATAACCCAAACAGAACCCACAAAAACAAAAACACTACAGGGAGTACACAGTGATTTGGGGGGATATAAAAAAATCCAGAGACTAAAATATCTAAGAACTACAGATGGATTAATACACTCCCTATAAAAAGATAATAGTAATAATTATAGACATAGTTCAGTTGAATAGAAATTTGTGTGTGTATTTATGTTTGTGTATAGTCTTATAATATCCCCTCCATTCACTACCAGAAAATATGTGATAATATTATTATGTAGAAACTAATAAATATGTGTTTAGAATGGGAAGAAGCCTCATATTTCATCTCATCCATTTTATTTTTAATTTTGCGGTTGAGGTCCAGGGAACTTAGTAACTTCCCCCTTACAGTTAGTAAATTGTAGAATCAGGATTTAATTATTTATCTTTGAAAAAGGGTCCTTCCACTGCACTGTGTCTCCCAGGGAAATTTTGCCAACTTTTATTTTGAAATATCATAGGCTTTCTACCACCAAATGTAGTGAGGGACCAATACTACAATCATACCTCTCACAAGCAGGAGAGATCTGAGTATAAATTCCATCTCAGACACTATATGACCCAGTGGAACATAAAAACCAGGAGGGCAGGGAATATTTCTTTTTTCTTTTTTTTTTAAATCTGCTTTTCCAGAGAGTGAGCACTTAAAAAAAGTTTGCTGATGTGTTTTTGTCCTTGAGGATGTTCTTTCCCTTCTCTAAGACTTATTTCACTGAACTGAATTCAATTCCTTATCCATGGACTGCAAGCACTCTTGAACACAGTTCTCACTGTTGCTGGGTTTTTTCAGAGAAACAAATGTTTTCAATGTACAGATGAGGAAGACCTCATTGAGAGTCTTCAATGCAGTCATTAGCTTGACTAAACCAAATACACCACTAGCATCAGCAGTAACAAAATAAGCACAGTGGGTGTGATAGTTTATTCATCTTTCAACCAATTAGGAGATGATAAAAATATGGTCAATTCTAAAATATGGCTTCAGAAAACCTCCCTGTTCATAAATGTGTTCATGAGCGTATAAGAAAATCTTAGGAAATTAAGGGAAAAAAACATTTAACTCTAGGAAAGTAGACATTTTTGTTGAAGTTCTCTCAGTTGCCTTTGAGAGAAGGAAGATATTAAGAAGGGTCAAAGTTATTTTTCTCTCCATTACTATCTCCCCCTTCTCCATGCAGATCAGTACCTCAATGTCCTGAAAATCATGTCTTTTTATATGAATCTCTTCTGAATATGCTTAGTCTAACCTAATCCAAATGCTTTTATCATCTTCATTCTATATGATGTCATTTCTACATCTTCCATATTATGCACTCAAATTAAATGGAGAGAGCCAAATTTGATCTTTAGCTTTCTTTTTTCTTTTTTGGGTTTGCATTTAATTAATTTATTTGTTTCTTGTTTTCGTGGTTGGGCAAGGCAATGGGGTTAAGTGACTTGCCCAAGGTCACACAGCTAGGTAATTTTTAAGTGTCTGAGGCTGGATTTGAACTCAGGTCCTCCTGACTCCAGGGCCAGTGCTCTATCCACCACACTGCCTAACTGCCCCCATCTTTAACTTTCAAAAGATGCTGTCAGCTGTCCTGGAGGAGATCCAACGGAGACTTCCATTTGGAATTATATTCCCTCCAGATGAGCAGCTCTTCAGGATGTTAATAATATTGTACTTGTGGAACAAAGCTCTAGAACATTATATTAGCTCCTGCAAGACATCTGGAGCCTTTCCCAAGAGTTTAGCCTAACCACCAACATAGGAAAATCCTAATAAGTAAAGAATTGCCCATTGGCCAAATTGTGCTATGTCATCAGATGAACAAAATTCTGAACTCATCCACTCCATGTGGGCATAAATGGGCTGAAACCTGTACGAAATTAAAAATTACAAAGAACTAAAGGATGGCCACAAACAAACGTGATTGAAAAAAGAAATGTGCTGGGTCACAGTTAAGGGTGAGGGCTGACAAAGAGATTACCCAACAGCCCCGTGGATATCCTGGCAATATCAAGAGAAATCAAGATAGATTCCTCCCTTGAGTTTCAAAGGAGATTGAGGTGCATTTAGCTTTTCCTTAAGAAGCTTGTCATATAGAAGTCAATGAAATGCAATAGACTGAGAAATGGGCCCAGAATCAGAAAAATGACTTTCACCTTTCCTTGGACATTGGCCAGCCTCAAAATCATGAGCAAATTATCTCACTTCCCTGAGCCTCAGTTTACTTGTCAGAAATTGAAGATATTATTTGTCATACCTATTCCAGAGGGTTTTCGTGAGGCTCCAATGAGCTAGGGAATGCCTTGCAAACTTTTAAGTGTTCCATAAAGGTCAGTTCCCATTAGCATTCATGTCACTCCTAATAATCCATCATCCTTTAAAGATTCAGCAAGCTGAAGAAGCTTACTAAGCAGGCTCATTCCCTAAGAGAAGCATTTAAAAACCAAACCAAATCAAACAAAAAAACCTTAAAGTACATAGTATAGGGGAATCACCAGGGGATCATCGATCTCATGTTATGAGAAGCCTCATAGACCTTTCTGGTTTATCATTGAGGAAACTGAGGCCCTTGAAGTAAATTGATATCTAGGCCTTGGTTGCTTTCTGGGCATTTCTAGGAAGGGGCATTTCATATCTCCATTTAGTCCCTTATCCTCCCACCTCCTAGTCTGCCCAGAGATGCTCTGATCATTTGAAATGCTACACTTGGGAAAGGAACAATCTGAGTTTGAGACCTAAATTTGCCATTCTGCTATGTTATCTGGGCAATGACATATTATGAAAGCAAATTTATGGTATGCAAGGCTATTTTTTCTATAACTCATAACATGCTTAAAAACAAGAAACAAGAAAATATGATTCAAATTTATTGAATTTTTATATCAACTGTGATGATTTTGAAGTCAACTTTTTTTGAAGGAAGCAAAACTGGAAGTGTCCTTCAAAGGAACTTGAGAGATGTCCAAACACATATCATTGTGGAACAAGTGAATTTTGTGTTGTTGATCATTTGATCCAATTTGCTAAATGACAGTCAGTGCCTGTGTAGCCATATTTTTTCACTCTGTTGATTTGTTTGCTTTTTTTGAGTCCATTGGACTTCCATGCTTTAACAACTCTGGTGTCCATGAAGGCAGGTGATACCCATCCAAACCCTTCTATTCTTCCTCATGTAAGGGTTTCTTGCCATGTTCTCCCAAAAGCCCTCTGCAAAATAGCCATCCAAATGACTATCGACTTTTTGCTACATCTTCTGACATTAAAGAGATTTCAATGAATCACCCAACCATTGAATTAATAAGCATTGGGTAAGTCCTTAGCATCTGCCAATGAAGCACAGGGGTTCTCCTTCACTTTTGCTGCCTGCCTGGCTCACCTTCATTTCCGGCCATACATCTCTCTGATGGTGCCCTTTATGCCTCTTTTCCTGGGCAATTCTTCTTCTTTAATGGCTTGTAGCCTGCTCTGGCCCAATGTGCTCTGCTCCACTGCCCTTAGATAACTTGAATCCTTCAGAGACTCTGCTATTATTTGACTTGCAGCCCTATCACAGCTCCAAAAGTCTGAATGTTCCTGAGATGAGCCTGTGCTGATCCCTTTTCCAAAGACTGGCTGGTTCTGCTGTCCCTGTCCAGGTCTGGGGAACCTGCAGTTTATGCCCAGCTTGGGGGTATTTGTGGACCACCTGAGTGGGTTGTCTATCTCAAACATCTGGATAACCTTTGAATATGTCCTAGGATCAGACTGACAAAAGAAAAGAGGGAGGTTTGCCCTGAAACTTGGTGTTATAACTAAAGGAAAAAGAAAACCAAAATGGAGTTGAGAACATATTTCAATTGATCAGTCACCAAGAATTTAACAAGAATCTACTAAATGGGAAAAAAGTGTGGTAGGACCTGGGGTTGTAAAGATAAAAAAAATCTATTCTTTCAGAGAAGTCCAGTTGTACTTGGAGAAGGATATAGAAAAATGTGACCAGTTGTATAGAGAATGAAATCCACATAACCCAATGGTAGTTAATTGACTGCAAGATGATTAGTTAAGGGCACCAGTAGTGGCAGGGATGATGGCAGATTTAATGTAGCATGTCTTGAGCCTCACCTTGTACAAGGGTGCATTGAACTAGGAGCACATTCCTGGCCTAGGGTACAACTACTACAAAAGAGTGGAGGTGGGAAATATGGCATCAAGGACAAAGAAGCAAAGATGGCCACATTTTAAATGTCTTTGCATTTCACTGGAGTTAATAGAAATGGTGGGGAGAGCAAAAGAGGCAGAGGCAGAGACAGAGACAGGGACATAGAGACAGAGACAGAAAACGAGACAGAGACAGAGACCCTCATTTTTTGTTCACATTCTAAGGATGATAGGATTCTAAGTGCTTCTAAGGAAGCAACCTTAGGGTCAGAGTTGAAGGTGCATAGATTTCATTGATTTCATGGATTTCAGACTGTGTTCATAGTCCATTCATATGTAGGCCATACAATATTATGGGAGGGAAAACTGAGATAAAGATAAAGAAGGGTGTCCAAAGTCCCACAGATTGAAGTGGCAACACTAGGATTCAAATATGGGTCTCTAAGCCCAAATCCATGGTGTCTCATTGAGCAAAGAATTTTAGAGGTATCTCCCACCTTGCTCAGTATCCTTGCTGCCTGGTGCCATCATCTTCTTTGTTTACCATCTTGGTTCTCCCTGCCCAGACCCACCCCACACCAGCCCTTCTGTGTTAGAGAGTTTGGGGACGTGCTCTCTGAGAAGGTTTCCAGCTCCCAGGGAACAGAAGCAGAAGTGTGAGCAGGAGACCGAAGGTGGCAAGGCTGAGTGGGCTGCACTTAAAAGGCTGGACATCCCCTGAAGTGGGAGTTCCAGATTTTAAGTGGCAGATTTGACGTACCAGGGGACTCTTATCTAGTCCACTCCATCAGCTTCAATAAATGCCAACGAAACAAAAAAGCAGCCATCTCAGAAAAGCCCTGGTGGGTGTTTATGTGTGTACATGGGTGTGCATGTTGGCATGGGAGCGGTCAGAAACTCCGAGAGGGGCAAAGTGGGGAGGTAGATTTGAGGCAGGGGAAAAAGAGAGCCTCGGGTTCAAATCTAAGCAAAAACACTAATCAGTAAGGTGCTCATGCACTAGTGAGCCACCCTCCCCACGTCTTAAAGTGAGGTTAGCCTACTACTTGCATCATCTACTATTATTACTCAAAAATTAAATAATTCTAATCAGTATTAAAGATGAAATGATCCAAGCAATAGAAACTACCTTAAAAGACCACCATTTACTACTTCCAGGGAACCAATATTCACTTTACCATGTTCAGCATCAGACCAAACTTGGAGCCTCTCTGTCAGAGAGAATCAGAGACACAGAGACACAGAGACAGAGACAGAGAGAGACAGAGACAGAGACAGAGAGAGAGAAGAGGAAGGAAGGAAGGAAGGAAGGAAGGAAGGAAGGAAGGAAGGAAGGAAGGAAGGAAGGAAGGGAAGGAAGGGAAGGAGGAAAATGAGAAATCATCCCTGACCTCAAGGAGCTAATAATGTAGCAATATTCCAAAGTCCACAAAAAACAAAAGCAGAATTAAGGCCAAGTCAAACCCAAATCCTTTTAAGGAAGGAGTGGCTTAGCCTTTCTTCATTGATGCTGGAGCTGAGCTTGGAGAAATCTTGAGCAGAGAGATAGGTGAGAAAAGAATCTGTTCCAAGAATGGGATAGAGGTGGAGGAAAGGGAAGGGCCTAGCTTGGCCAAAGGAGGTGAGGTAGGAAATAAAATCTCCTCTGTAGTCCAATTTCATCAGAATATAGGATGCATGAAGGAGAAGGATGTGAAAAAAAAATCTGGAAATGTAGGCTTCTGCCAAACTCTGAAAGGACCAATCAGAAGAATTTGTATTTTAATCTAGATCCAAGAGGGAGTCACTGGCCCTTTATAGGATGATGGTGACTGGTACTGTAGGAGTATAAATATTATGGTTGTTCGGAAGAAGGGTTAGATATAGGAGAGAGTGCATAGGCCATAGTCATAGGTCAAAAGCTCCACACCCTGTAGCAGGTTTCTTCTTCCATCACTGGGGATTGAACTCATAAGAACTGAATAAACATCACTGAGGGAATAGAATAGAAGAGAACAAGTGACCAGGATTTGCCTGATCTGGGCTGTCTGATTTGTAGTGATCCCCTATAGGGATTTGGAAAATTACGATTGTTCTGAAAAAGAAGCAGAAGAAGGAACAATTGTAGCGGTAGAAAAAGAAGTAGAAATGAATGGTGTCAGAAAAACCCAGGGCAGGCTGACTAGGTGGTGCAATGGATAGAGCACCAGCCCTGGAGTCAGGAGTCCCTGAGTTCAAATCCGGCCTCAGACACTTAATAATTACTTAGCTGTGTGGCCTTGGGCAAGTCACTTAACCCCATTGCCTTGCAAAAACTAAAAAAAAGGTGAAGGGCAGTGAGATTAGGGTGATAGTAATGGCTAAAGCAAGAGTCATGAACAATAGTATCAAATTCTACAGTGGTCAATGTGTAAAAAAATGGTGCTATGAGATTAGATAAGGGATGCCTTCTTTCTATGGTGTGACTAGCAGTCAATTGTCATCCCAAGCACCTAGGTCAGCATTCTTATCTTATTGAGGAGAAAAAGCACATACATACATATTAAGTGGTCAGAGAAACAAACTTGACCTTAAGCACTGAGCCATCAGTCTGCCAGTAAGAGCTGGCCCACGTATGAGCATTCCAGAGGCCTGGGATTTGTGAGCTATTCACCATTCCTCTGAACCACCTAGGAAGAAGTAGGTCTGCCCTCTCGGCTTCTTTTAGAGTTGGAAGATTAGTGATTAGTCCAACCCCCTCACTTTAGAAAGAAGGAATGGGAGGCTTAGAGAGGTAAAATAATTTGCCCAAGATCATCTAAAGTCCAAGATTGGCCTCTCACGCCCAAACTCTGGGCTCCTTCTACTAAATAATAGGGCCCCTATCCAATCCTGGCTTGAATCACACTTCTCTGTATACATATGGTGATATCCACCCCCCCAACCCCCATCTCAAATGGATTTCAGGCAGGAAATGAATCATTTTTTTTCCTTCTTTGTTTCCCTTTGTTGCCCTAGTGACTTCACCAGTTGGTGAAGGTTTCATGATTGTTAGGAATTTTTGTTTGGTTTTGTTTTTCCTGAAGACACAATGATCTACACTTGTGATTGAAAGGTAGACACCCACTTAAGCTGACAGTGTTTGGGGATAACAGAAAACTTGAATGAAATAAAATCTTTCTGATAATGAGAAAAATTCTGTTCATTTCTTCCTAAAAGTACATTATCCTTCTTCCCTTCCTCATCTTCATTTTAGATAATCCCAGAAATAGGAAAATGGAGATCAACAGAGGCAACTACTCTCCAGTAACCTTTGAAGTCCAACAGAGCCAAGATTCTTCCCAGATTTGCAGAGCTCAAATGGCTGAAAATATGGACCATTTGTTGCAATGTGCATCCAAGATTGTAATAACTAATGATTTCCAAGCAACATCCTCCATGATGGAGGGCTTCTTCCATCACAAGGAAAACATCAGAGAAAAAGCAAGGCAGTCAGGAATGGAGAAGGCAACATTGACCTAATTAATTCTGTCCTTGTGCAGCTTCTCCATCCAAAACATTGAGGAACAATGTTTTCTCATTGCATAGAGGGATCCCTGGGATCTGACAGGCCTTTGCAACATGAGACCAGTCTTGTCAAGATTGACTGGTCTAGTGGGCTTTCATGGAAGGTTCAAGGACTGTATATCTGCTACCTCTCTGTTGAGATGCTCATGACTGAAGTGTTGGTAATCGGATGGAAAATCACTCAAGAATCTGTCTACTAATTAGCCATGATTGAAGTTAGTTTGCTGGAGCAAGAAAGGGGCTGAGGAGAGCTTTAAAGGTTGGGAAGAAACTCAAAAAATGCTGTGGATGAATATGGAAGAGTCAAAGAGTCGGAGCCAGGGTAAACCTGAGTTCACATTCTTAAATCCTTATTAATTGTGACCCTGCCTTTATCATTCATCTGATATAAAAATTGTCTCCCAACTTTGTAATTCTTTCTAATCTTGGATGTATTGGTTTTGTTTTTGTAAAAACTTTTTAATTTTGTATAATCAATGACATCTGGTAATTCTCTCTCTCTATCTCTTCTTGGGTCATCATCTCTTCCCTTCTCCATAGAAATGAAAGGAAGACTATTCCTTGCTCTCCTAATTTGTTTAAATTATGGACCCATTTTATCCTTTTCTTGGTTCATGGTGTAAAATGGACAAAACTGATCCCTAAACACCTTTAGGAGCCAGAATGTCTGAATTTCATTGTTGATGCTCTTTATTCCCTTCCAAGCTCAGTAACAGTTTCCAATCATCTCCTTACTTTAAGCACAGCACCTTAGCAACACAGTGCTGAGAAATGCCTCATGGATGGGTTCATTGACATCTGTTAAAAAAAAAAAGTTCAAATAGTCCTGCAATTTATTTGTCATTATAAAATCACAGATTAACCACCAAAGGAAAAATCCTGACTGATTTTAGCCAAAAAAGGATAATAGGGAAAAGAAAATAATTGGTTTCTAATTCACATTTTTGTCTGAACTTTGGCAACACCATGGAAGTCTGAAGATGGTTATCTCAACAAATTCCAAACAAACCATTGAAAACTGAATCCACTCTCTTTCCATTGATTGCTTTGTTTAAATGTAACCAAAGATGAACTAGGGTTGCATCTGGCTATCCCTGAAACCCATGAGACAGAGACAAACTCTTCAATGAAGGGTTCTAAATTCCACCAACTAGAAAGTTATTTCTGCCAGTATAATGCTTGAGCCAACTATGTCTGGTTGATGGAAACTGATTGTTAAATTTTCAACATGACCATTTACACTTTAGAAAGTGGGCCCCCCTAAAAAAAAGCAAAAACAAATCAGGCCTTGATTTTTTTTGTGTGGCCAATAGCCCAGAATTACACTTAACAAAGTTATGGAGAAAATGTTAATGAAACTTAAAAGAAGGTGATGGGTACTAATTTTTGGTTTTTCGAAATGTAGTTGTTAAATATTTACCAGCATATCTTAGGATATTTCTCACTCCTTAAATTGTTTATGCTACCATTCTCTGGGGTTGTCTCCCCTCTCCTATTTCTTTATCACTTTGTAATTTTCAAAATAGATCTTTGCATATTTGTCTTTGTATCCCCTCCACCAAAGAACACGCTCCCTGATGACAGGGTTATGACTTTTCCATCATTTTCTTTAGCTTTTCTACCTTTCTTTTTAGAAGACCAAATAGCAGAATTCTTGGAGTCCACACATCTGTCAATTTTATATTCTTAAATAACACATATGAACATATCTCTCTCCCCTCTCAAGAAGCTTCAGTGCCTCCTCCTTACAGTTGAAAAGCAAAATACCAACTCTTCGCTTTCCTTCTTGAAATCCCTTCCCAATTTTTCTTCAAATTCTCTGGACTGATAGCACGATGGTCTTCTACATGACTTCAAATACCAGCTGAACTACCCTTGTTTATCTCTTTGTCCCTTCTCACTCTTCTGCCTCAGACTGTGACCCAAATCTGAAATGGATCCCCAATTCATAGAATTAATGGTGGCTCCCTTCAAGGAGCACTCCAATTCTTTTCCAGTTTCCCAAAGTTGTGAACTCCATATCTTAGAACAGGGAATTTACTTGTATCTTGTCTTTACTTACTCATCCAAGTACACATTTTTCCCTCATAGAGATTTCTAAACTCCATGAGAGCAGTTATTTGGGTCTTTGTATCTCTAATGACTCAGACATAATCTGATCCTGGTAAGTCACTGAATAAATGCTTATAAATGAATGTATAAATTCATTTGTTTAACTCTATTTTGTTATTGTGTAGTCAAAGTCAAAAACCTAAACAAATGAAGAAGGCAGGATCGTAGTAGGAAAGAGGACAGAATTTGTCATTAGAAGAACAGGTATAGACTCCTACCTCTGCCATATGGTACTTTTGTAACTCTGATCTAATATTGTTGCCTTTCTAAATTTCAGTTTTCCCATTTGTGAAATGGAGTCTATAATGCCTGTACTATTTATGTCACAGAGAAGTTGATAAGAATAAAAGCATATTAAGCTCTCATCAAATTTTAAAGCACTGTTAATGATTGTAATAATAATAATAATAAATACATTCACAAATACATAATAGAAAATATTTTAAAGTTTTTTAAAGTAATTTACATATATCATCTCATTTGATTTTCACCACAAATCTGTGAGGTAATTTTGTTATTATTATCATCCTCATTGCAGATGAGTAAACTAAATTTGGGAAAGGTTCTATAATTTGCCCATGGTTATACGGCTTAAATATTTCAGAAGACAACATTTGCAAATCTAGATGACTCTAATACAAGTGCTGTACTGGTGCACAGCTTCTGGAATTCTTCCATAGATTTCCTCTTCCAGGCCTCATTGGATGATGGAGGTGAGCCTGAACCTCTGTTTCTAGGAGATCTTATCTTCCTGGAAAGGTCTCAAATACATATAACATGAGAAATTGTGTTTTCTTTGTTAAAGGAGACGTCTAGCTAAGTCCAGTGAAGCTGGGTGATTAGTAATTTAGTCAAAGGGGAATGAATTTCTCAGGTAAAACCACCTATTATAACTATTGACTAATGCAAAGA
The DNA here is from genome assembly GCF_037893015.1 of Macrotis lagotis. Classification (NCBI taxonomy): domain Eukaryota; kingdom Metazoa; phylum Chordata; class Mammalia; order Peramelemorphia; family Peramelidae; genus Macrotis; species Macrotis lagotis. Next base: position 6,585,053 of record NC_133661.1, read on the forward strand.
GGGTAGACTTCTGAATTTGTAGAAGGAGCTCTCACAAAAGACCCAAGTAATAGAAATATTAACAAAATAGCTTTATTCTAATACATATCATCACATGGTGATGATAATAATGGCAAATAAGACAGTGACAGTCACAATAATGATCATCTAATTCCCAAGTTACCAATTCCCTGAGTAGAAGTTCTAATAAATAAAGTGAAACTGTATGCACAGAGGCAAGATGGAGAAAAAAGAAAAAACCTCAACAACAAGAAAGCAAGACAATTTATCTTCCTTCACATGAGCACGGGAATGGACAATTTTAATTTCTACTCTTCTCTTTCCTCCTTATAGGTCAATTTTGACCTGGAAAAATGGAGGACAACATCCAAAGAAGCGATAAGTACTTGTAAAAGCAATTATTCTGCTATTATCCTGAGATAGGTATCATCTGTACCATCTTCTTGCCTGCTTATCTATCGAACCTTTATTTACTCATTTGGGGAGAGAGAGAGAGAGAGAGAGAGAGAGAGAGAGAGAGAGAGAGAGAGAGATTGATAGTAATAGGCAAATGTCCTAGTAGAAGGTAAATGACTCTACTTAGTGCATTGATAAACTAAGGAAACATTAATTATTTGGCCAGAATTCCTCTCTTAGTCTGCTGAGAATTTTTACTCATTCATAATGACAAGACCAGTCAATGTTCTAAGTTATAGTTGGAAGTTAGGATACAAAAAGTGGTAGAGTTCCATAATAACATTCAATGAGTTTTGAAGTTACAGACTGCTTGGTGTTATGGCAGCTGCAGTGACTCTCAAGTACTTTACTTCTATAGCTCTAGCTTCATTTTAAGGAACTGAATCACAGCTCTGCAACATGTCTTGTGTCAGCATCTGTTTGTAGCACCTGGCTTGCCCCCTTCATGATGAACATCCAGCAAGTGGTTTTACATGGAATATTTAATGAATGGCTGATTAGTTATTTGAATGTCATGAAAGCCTTTGGAAGATGAGAAATGCAGATGAGAATTGCTCCAAGAGGGGCAAACCTGGATCCATTGGCCTTGGATGAGAAATTCACCAAAGATGTGATTCAGGGAACATGGGGAACAGTGCCACCTGCCAGCAGCTAAAATGAGTCAATGAAAGATGCAAGCCATTTAGCAGCTGGGACCGCTTGCCAAGTACCCTGGCAATCCAGTCTCATTATTGGGAATCCAGATTTCCTCTCATATCTTGATGAATAATAAAATAACACTGGTTTCAGAAGTGGCTTCTTAAAAATCTTATTGAGGGAATATATCTTATGCAGAAAACACATTCTTTGCAAGTCATCATTTATATAGGCTGCTACCATTGCTTAACAGAGCATCTGAACATCTGAGGGAAAAATAATTGCCATCCCTCTGGTGCTGACACACTAAATTGAACCTAGGTGGGAAGGAAGGAAGGAAGGAAGAAGAAGGATGGAAGGAATGAAGAAGGAAGGAAGGAGGGAGAGAGGGAAGGAGAGAAGAAGGGAGAGAGAAAAAAGGAAAGGGAAGGGAAAGGAAGGGAGGATGAGAAGGAAGAAAAGAAGAAAGCAAAGAAAGAAAACTGCATTGGCAACTTGAAGATCAATGGGCTTGACTTTCATGCATGGTCAAATTCTAGACATGAGTGGCTATTGAACCAGTGGTGGTATTCAAATGAATTAACAACTAGTTCTCTGCCCTAATGACCATTTTAAGTATACAAAGATATACTAAAAGTTAGTCTAATATTGCGTGCATTTAATACTCAAATAGGAACAATAAAAGCAGTACACAAAACTAGATTGTACTATATCACTCTCAGTAAGCAAACATATCCTTATGGAGTGAAAGTGGCCTTGTGACCCACAGCAATCAATGTTGAAACATGTATAGAACCAAAACTTATTCTACCTATTCTTACTCTTTTCTTTCTTCTACTCCCATGGCTTCTGAAATGATCAATGAGATAGCTCTTGAAATCTATATTTCTATTTGTTCCTTGTGTCCCAGCTTCTTAATGGTTTCACCATTCAGGGAACACCAGTTCACTCATAATATCTTAGTGAAATTTTGAAGGCACTACAAAGCAGAAATAAATGACAGCTTGTCATTTTTTCTTTATATATATATTATATATGTATATGTTTGTTTACTGAAGTAACAAAAACAAGATAATCAAAATATAGTATTTCATCAAAGATATAATGAGCATTTAGAAATGAATAAATAAATATTACAAGCATAGTTCCATCATTTTTTTTCACCAATGTACCAAACAAACATTACCATGGGCACATAGAAAACATTGTTGCACAGATGAATGTCAGTCAAAAAAGAGTAAGGAATGTAAATTTGTGATTTCCACATTGGGCAACTGCCAAGGTACCCCCCTTACAGAAAACCTGAATACAGGAGCCATTCTAACAATCAAACTCAATATAAAATAGATATCCGTTCTGTCAACTGCCTGAATCCCATCACTGTGGGAATAGAAAGAACTGTCTGGTAAAAGATCGCCTTGTTTTATTAAGGAAATACCATAATCAATTAGCATTAAATGCAATTTCTGGTAGAGAATTTGAAAATCAGGCATAATCTAATCTACAGTGTACATTTGGGAAAAGTGGACTACAAAGGGTTAAGAGAAAGGGTAAGAAGAATCCCATGAACTAAAATTTTACAAGTGAATTGAAGAGGGGTAATAACACTGACAGTTTAAAATGGCTTCAGAGGTCATCTTTTCCATTCCGTTTATTTAAGTTCATTGGGGAAGGATAGATCACCTTCACAAAAGGGATTCTAAATACTCAAAGTGAAACCCTTCCAACAGGAAGAGAAAAAATAGTTATACAGAGAACTCTATCTGGATACACAGGAAATTCATGAAGAAATCTGGATTGTAAAGAGATTTAACCAAATGGAAGCAAGGGTTTTCAACTAAGAGATGACTAAGAAAAATCTCAAACAATTCTAGGAAAAATACTTTCAAGAAAGAAAAATATCAGAATTGCTAAAGCTATTAATAAAAGCTAAAGAAAAGAAAAATGGGGGATTAAATGATGTAGTGGGGGAAAGAATGCCTAGGATAGATAGGATGGTGATAACAGAAAACAGAAGGAGGAGACTTCGAATTCTTGTTATACTTTCATCTTTCTTTGCTGGGGAGAAAGATCTTTGGATTAAAAAAAAGAACAAAAATAGGCAATTAATACCAAGTTAATTGAGTAGATTGTAAGAGAAAATCTGTTTACCAGTTTCAAATGATCTGTATAAAAGATTACAGAGACAAAAAATTATTTTGCTAAGCAGCTTGCAATCATTTTTGAAAATTGCTGCAACATGGGTCAAGTATCACAGGATTATGCTACTACTCCACTATATTTGTGACCATTCAAATGTTGATCCTTCCAGCAATGAGGTAGATAAGAAACCATCTGTGTTTGCCTATTTGATAATATTCTGACCTATATCCATACCCTACTATTATGGTTCGGTTCCTAAGTTCTTGAAAACTATGCCATTTGAATGCAGGTTCTGGTATGTTCTACCATGCCAACAAAATACACTAAGTGGCTTTTCCAAGACCTAGATAAGGACAGGGAGAATATTGACAACTCAGGGATGGGTCCTTTGCCATGACAAACCACTGGATTGACAAAGATTAAAGCTTTTCTCATCTCCAAAAATAGATGAAGAGTGAATTCTTCAAAGTGAGAACATTTTAGGAAATATTATTACTGGAAGGAATAATATAACATTCAAACTGATTTCATCAGGAGCCAGACATGGGGGGTTTCAGCATAATGGCAGAGGAAGAGAATGTGTCTAAACACAACTGTCCTCTAGCACTTCAAGATAGTAAGAAAGTAAAGACTAACAGACTGTCTTCTGTGGGGAGTGGGGAGAGGGAAGCAAGAATGGGGGGAAAATTGTAAAACTCAAAATAAAGAAATACATTTTTTTAAAAAGATAACAAGAAAGATCTGAAAAAGAATAAACGAAGACTACAGAAGGAACTAGAAAAAAAGAGTTCATTATAAAAGAAAACCTCTCAGGAAAAAAATGAGCAGGAAAAGAAAATATAAGCAAATATCCAAAAACATAATATTTGTAAGAAACAGTTAGCACAGTTATAGGCACACAGTCGACAATAGAAATGTTTGATCCCTTTCCCTTTGCATTCTCCTTTCCCAATATAATAAATGTAATGTAATGAAATGAAACAATTACTTCTTTTTTTTTAGGTTTTTGCAAGGCAAATGGGGTTAAGTGGCTTGCCCAAGGCCACACAGCTAGGTAATTATTAAGTATTTGAGACCGGATTTGAACCCAGGTACTCCTGACTCCAGGGCCAGTGCTTTATCCACTGCACCACCTAGCTGCCCCCAATTACTTCTTGAATGCAAGAAAAACATAAGAATAGTACAAATATCTAGAAATGTTGCTTTACAGTCTCAAAAATCTATCAAGTAGTTTAGATTAGCAGTAAAATCAAAGGAAGAATCACTTTATAGTTTTTTTGTTTTTGTTTTGCAAGGCAATGGGGTTAAGTGGCTTGCCCAAGGCCACACAGCCAGGTAATTATTAAATGTTTGAGGCCATATTTGAACTCAGGTCCTCTTGACTCCAGGGCCGGTGCCCTAGCCACTGTGCCACCTAGCTGCCCCCCCAGTTTATAGTTTTAATGTCATGTAAATCAAAATATTAAATCCATGCTATGTTGCATTTGATAAAATAGTAATAATATTGATATGGAGAAACAAAATATCTAACCCATTAAGGAAAATAATGAAGGGGGGAGAGGGTAAATGGCTCAATGGAATTAGCATTTCCAGGTCTCAAAATATAATATTATATGATAGCTATCATTAAAACTGTTTGGTTTTTGACCCATTTAGTATTTAACAATAGTTAACTATTTCCAATTATATGAAAGATATAGCAAGTCACTAATAATAAGAAAAATACAAAAAAAAATGAGGTTTCCCAGCATACCCATGGAATAGGTAAAGAAGATAAAAGATGAGAATAGTAAATACTGGAGGAATTGTGGGAAAAGAGGAACATTAGTACATTATTGATGGAGCTATTTATTAGTAAACTATTTTCCAAAGTAATTGAGAGTTATGCAAATAAAGGGATTACAATTTCAATAACCTTTGACCAAGAGATTCCATTACTAGACTTATCCTCCAAGGAAATCATTGAAATAAGCAGAAAAAAAACACACATACACCAAGATATGAATAGCAGTATTGGTTGTGGTAGCAGGGTATTGTAAGCAAAATAGATACCCATTGATCAGCAAATTTCGACTGCAACTAGGTTATAAGAAATCACTATAGAGAAGCAAAGAGATTCTTTCATGATATGATAGTGTTAAATTCTCAGAGTGAAGAAAACGATATATATGCAACCTTCAAGAAATATAAGAATGAGTGAAGAAAACAATATTTACAATGACTTCAAAAATGTAAATGGAAAGATTGTTCAAAAACTATCAAAGATATAATGTAAAATTGATAACCATGGCCTTCAAAGAGGAGAAATGAGGAGCTATTCCCATCCATTGTTTTACATTGATAGCAAACCTGTGTATATGTTATATAGAGAAAAAATCTATAGAGATAGATATATATTCAGAGTTTTTCAATACATTGACCACTTTGGGTGGTTTTTGTTCTTCCCCTTTTTTTCTTTATAAATATAGATTAGATAGATAGATAGATTGTTTTATGGGATAGCTATCTGGAAGGAGAAAGAGAGGGATACTAGGGGGAAGCTATGGAGGTATATAAAAATAAGATAACAAGATTCATTCTAAAAGAATGGAAAAGAAATAAATGTCAGCATTCTCCAAAAAAGGAGTAAAAAGAGAAATAAGAGAGTAAATCATTTAAACCAATTATAGTGAATATTTTCCATGTAAGGGATTCTCTCTAAAGAGATGGCAAGTTCAAAACTTGAAAAAATACAGAGATGGAATTTAAAATATGAGACCAATATTAAGACAGTGAAATTGGAAGATTATCTAGGTTCTCTTTAAGTCAAAACCACTAATCATTAAGACAGACTGTGGCAAGAAAATCTAAGAATTACATCTCCTAGGAAAAAGACAATAAAATAAGAATGCTGGATATCATACTACAGGAAATAATGTAAGATGCATTTTTCTGACATTTTGGAAGCAATTGACAATATATAGATTGATAGAGTTCATGGAAATCCAAGTGAAAGAAGCTCTAATTCCATTCACCCAGAGAAAAAATATGCCAAAGATTAAAAAACAAAGCAAAACAAAAAACAGGATTTAGGAACACATTTTTTTAATTGGATGGGGGCCTGACCTGTCATGGATAAAAGGGACAATGAGCCAAATTACATAATACTATTCTGTTTCCATATTCTAATATGATTAAATTTAGAATGTGATCTAAAGTAATAAGATGAACTCCCAAACACTCATGCTGCAAAGTTGAGCTTCTTAATTGTTAAAAAATAAAATACGGATTTTCAACAAAAATAAAGGAATTTGTTATTCCTTCTGAAGAAACCAGAGAGGATCAAGGTGTTTTACACCCAAAAGCATCAAATGGAGAAAAAGGAAAGAATACAAGCTCCAATAGCATGAAAATCCAAAGTATGTCTCTGAAAATACATATTTCAAGGATTAGGTAAGGCTATTAAAAGGTTTCATTTAAAAAATAAATTTTACTTGCCTTTTCTTTATTACATCACAGTTCTTTATTTATGACTTCCCTCCCCATAACAGAGGAAAAAAAAATAACCAATTTTGTTCCCCCACCCACCTTGCTGCTAGAGACTTTTGTAAGATTTAACATCCTCTATGGCTATACAAAACAAAGGAGGTCCCCCTTCCTTATCTCCAGGTCTGAGATGAACTACTATAATTATGCCAAGTTCATCTTCCTCAGGCAGTTCCTTTAATTCACTTTACTGTAGTTATTATATTTTTAGTCCTGCTTCTACTTCCTAATCTACATTAATTCATACAATTCTTGCTCTGTTTCTAGTAATTCCTTCCTTCTTGCAACACAGTGGTGACTATTATATTCATAATTCACAGCTTGTTCAGGCATTCCCCAGTACTAAAGCACTCAATTTATTTACAATTCTTAGTTACCACAAAAGTAATGCTATTAATATATATATATATATATTAGTCTTTTAGTTCTATCTGACTTAATTAGTATATATGATCCATAGCAAGATGAATGGGTGAAAATATATGAGCAGTTTAGTAATTCAATATGAAATTATTTTAATATTAATGATTTGAAACATTTTTATGCGTTTGTTGACAGTTTACAATTGTTCTTTAGAAAACTGTTAATATTCTTTCATAACTTATTTATTGGAGAATGGATCTGGGTCTTCTATTTATTTCAGTTTCTATTTGTATATTAGAGTTTTATTAGAGATATTTAATACAAAGATTTTGCCTATTTAAGATTTTATGCTATTTTAATAGGGTTGATTTTAATAACATTTTTATTTAAGTTTTAAATATGAGACTTAAAATTTTGTCAAGAAAATTTTATTTTTGTCTTTTGCCACCCATTCTAATCTTTTCCTTTTCCAAGAATTGTAACCTCAATCCAGTAGTAGTTAAATATACTTTCTCTTCCATTCGTTCTCTCATTTTGTTTATTTTAACATTTTCTTCTTATATTTAAATCACTTATCTATTTTGATATTCTTGTGTGTTATGTGAGACACCAGGTTAATGCATATTTATACAAAATTATATTCCAATTTTTCCAACAGTAGGGAGTCTTAAGTAGGACTCTTTCTCCCAAGTAGTTTATGTTCTTGGATTTAATGAACACTGTATTATTTTACTTGCTTAGTTCTGGGGCTTGATTATCTAGTTTCTTTCTCAATTTTCTAAATGTTTTGTTTTGATAATTATTGCTTTAGTATGTAGTACAATTTCCAGCAATGTTTATCTCCATTGTTATCTTTTTTCATTATTTTCTTTCAATTTCTAGAATTTATCTAAGGTTCTTTTTTTAATTTTGAGATCGTCAGAGGAAAATTCAAATAGAGAGATTTTTCTGGGTAAAATCAAATCAAAACCCATACAAAATGGTGGCAAAAAGAAAAGGGAGAATGGGAGGGGCAAATGCCCTCACTGAAAATACATGTCCAAATAGATACAGAGTATGAGAGAAAAAAGCTAACTGAAATGTAAAAATAATCAATTCTAAAATAATTATAGATGACTTTAATATGTGGGTTTCAAAATAAAGGACATTTAATATAAATTAAAAAATAAAATATCAAATGGATAAGTGTAAGTTAAGAACAATATGTCTTAGACAATGAGTTCATCAAAAGAAAAGTAATAAAAGCAATAAATGGAATTTCAAATGATTGCATTGCATCAATATGCTAAAATATGCAACAAAACTAAAACAATTTTCAGGTGAAGATATGCATCCGTGAAAGCATATATTATATTTTAAAGTTAACAAAAGGAAACAAATTAAAAATAAACTCTTTCAAAAATAAATTAAACAAACAAAAATAAGAAAATTTGAAAATCAAAGGAGAAATAAGTCACATTGAATATCAAAAGAGTACTGAACTAATAAACAAAACATCAGCTCTTTTTAAAGACTAAGAATACCAATATGATATTAACCTTTTTTAAATCTAAAATCAGTAAGACAAGAAAATATTTCCAAATTATAAAAAATGAAAAAAAATTCATTCCTAAGTCAT